>NC_138779.1:210127368-210134868 GCF_965119305.1 Pelophylax lessonae | reverse complement strand
CTAGATGTCCTCAGTCTGATGACCAACATCATTCAACATACTTCCTCTGAGCCCAGGCCATCCTGGACTCACCCCCAGCACGTGATCGGACAATGAAAGGAGAAACTACACAGTGATGAGCTTGTGTCTCTGTTGTTCGGCTCCCTACTCCTATCAACATGCTCATTGTCAGCACAGGAGCTATTTGGCTCCTTGTGCTGCTTCTTCCTCTCATGCTCCAGGTCTGCTGTAGAGAGACTGCAAGAGGCTGATACCAAGTCGGATTAAGGTCCTTACACTGAGGCTTTACGTCAATATTCAGCCTCATTTCAGAGCTTTTATTTGTAGTACTTTTTTTCTACCACTAGATGTCCAAACTGATTGGCACCCTGTGCTGCTTCTTTCATGCTCCAGCCCTGCTGTACAGGGACTACAGGAGGCTGATACCAGGTCCTTACACTGAGGCCTTACTGCATTATTCATCTTCAATCCAGAAATTTTCCTTGCAGTACTTTTTTCAACCACTAGATGTCCTCAGTCTGATGACCAACATCATTCAACCCACTTCCTCTGAGCCCAGGCCAACCTGGACCCACCTCCAGCACATGATTGGACAATGAAAAGAGAAACAGCACAGTGATGAGCTCATATCCCTGTTGTTTGGCTCCCTGCTCCTATTAACATGGTCTTTGTCAGCACATGAACTGATTGGCTCCTTGTGCTGCTTCTTTCTCTCACACTTCAGCCCTGCTGTACAGGGGCATCAAGACGTTGATACCAGATCAGATTCTGGTCCTTACACTGAGGCCTTACTGCATATTTCAACTTTAATCCAGAGATTTTCCTTGCAGTACTTTTTTCTACCACTAGATGTCCAAACTGATTAGCACCTTGTGCTGCTTCTTCCTCTAACACTCCAGCCCTGCTGTACAGGGACTAGAAGATACTGAAACCAGATCAGATTCAGGTCCTTACACTGAGGCCTTACTGCATTATTCATCTTCAATCCAGGGATTTTCCTTGCAGTACTTTTTTCTACCAGTAGATGTCCTCAGTCTGATGACCAACATTATTCAACCCACTTCCTCTGAGCCCAGGCTATCCTGGACCCACCTCCAGCACATGATTGTACAATGAAAAGAGAAACAGCACAGTGATGAGCTCATGTCTCTGTCGTTCGGCTCCCTCCTCTTATCAACATGCTCTTTGTCAGAACATGAACTGATTGGCACCCTGTGCTTCTTCTTTCATGCTCCAGCCCTGCTGTACAGGGACTACAGCAGGCTGATACCAAGTCAGATTCTGGTCCTTACACTGAGGCCTTACTGCATTATTCATCTTCAATCCAGAGATTTTCCTTGCAGTACCTTTTTCTACCACTAGATGTCCTCAGTCTGATAACCAACATCATTCAACCCACTTCCTCTGAGCCCAGGCCATCCTGGACTCACCCCCAGCACGTGATTGGACAATGAAAGAAGAAACAGCACACTGATGAGCTTGTGTCTCTGTTGTTCGGCTCCCTGCTCCTATCAACATGCTCTTTGTCAGAACATGAACTGATTGGCACCCTGTGCTGCTTCTTTCATGCTCCAGCCCTGCTGTACAGGGACTACAGGAGGCTGATACCCGGTCAGATTCAGGTCCTTGTATTTGAAGAATAAACGTATGATGTATTAATGATTACAGAGCTGCATCATTTATATCTTCATATCCGTCTGGAGTTCAGAATAAAATGTAATGACTTCAATCAGGGAAATTGTGAAGACTGCGGTCTGCGTTCTCCATTAGCCTGACGTGGAATCTGGGAATTTGCACGGCGGCCGCCCAGTACACACACTTACTGTAATGAGATCAAGCAAGAATTCATATCTCCGGAGGACATGACCTGCTGCGAATATTGAGGGGGAGGCGACAGATTCCACAGCCATTCAAACACCATAGCAAATGCTTTAGAGTCCAGACCTTTAGAAGAACAGACAGAGGGCCCTCTAGTGGTAAAAATTGTTATTTTACATTTGTTGTATTTCTGAAACCTGCTACAATGCTGGTCAACTCAAACTGAGCATCTGGTGAAAAAATAGTGAATGCTTGCTCAGTGATGTATCCAGGTATACAGGTGCATCTCCAAAAATTTGAAAATCATTAACCACTTTAGGACCGGAGGATTTTCCTGCTTTAACGTCCAGGCCACTTTTTTGCAACTTGGCCCTGTGCGAATTTAACTGACAATTGCGTGGTCATGCAACGCCGTACCCAAACGAAATTTACGTCCTTTTTTTTACCACTAACAGAGATTTCTTTTGGTGGTATTTTATCATCTCTGCGCTTTTCATTTTTTGCGATATTAATAAAAAAAAGCGACAATTTTGAAAAAATAACAATATTTTTCTACTTTGACAGTTAAAAAATATCCAATATATTCAATTCTTGTCATATATTTAGGCCAAAATGTATTTAGCCACATGTCTTTGACAAAAAAATTCTCAATGAGCGTATTTTTAACCGTTTTAACCACTTGCCGACTGCGCACAGTATATTTACTGCGGCAGTCGGCCCCGGCCAGGCAGAGTGACGTAGGTCTACGTCGCTCGCCTGTAACTCCTTCTAGAGCCAATAGCGGGCGAGTGCGCGCCCGCCGAGGCGCGCGCCCGCCTCGGCTCGTTCACGGAGGAGTGCGGGAGTGTGACTGGCGGACTCGATGTCCGCCGGTCACACTACGATCGCCGGTACAGCGGGAGAAAGACAGAGCGCTTATGTAAACAAGCCACCTGTCATTCTCCCCTGTGTAAAAATGAAGATCAGACGGTTCTACTATGTAGAACCGTTGATCTTTTTTTTTACACCAATAGGAATGTCCCACTACAGTTAGAAGCACGCCCCTAGGACACACTTAACCCCTCCCTGTCCAATAAAGTTAACCCCTTCCCTGCCAGTGTCATTTTTGCAGTAACAGTGCATATATATAGCACTGATTATTGCAGTAATGTCACTGGTACCCCCAAAAGTGTCAAAAATGTCAGTCAAGGGTCCGATCTGTCCGCCGCAATGTCGCAGTACCGCAAAAAAAAATCGCAGATCGCCGCCATTACTCGTTAAAAAAAAAACCACCAAAAATGACAAAAATCTTTCCCTTTGTTAGTAAACGCGATAACTTTTGCGCAAACCAATCAAAATACGCTTTTTGCGATTTTTTTTACCAAACATAGGTAGCGTAAGACAAATTGGCCGAAAATGTTAAAAAATTTTGATTTTTACATTTTTTTGGGGGGAATTTCATATAAAAAAAAGTGAAAAATATTGTTATTTTTGCAAAATTGACGCTCTTTTTTTGTTTATAGCGCGTGATCAAAAAATCGCACACCACCAAAAGAAAGCTCTGTTTGTGGGAAAAAAAGGACGTGAAATTCGTTTAGGTACAGCGTCGCACGACCACGCAATTGTTCGTTAAAGTCACGCAGTAAAAAATCGCAAAAAACCCCCTGGTCTTTAAGCAAAAATCCTCCGGTGTTAAATGTGGTTAAGACCGGAAAATTTTACCCCATTCCTTGACCAGGCCATATTTTGTGATTCGGCACTGCGTTACTTTAACGGACAATTGCACGGTCGTGCGACGCTGTACCAAATAAAATTGACGTCCTTTTTTTTCCCACAAACAGAGCTTTCTTTTGGTGGTATTTGATCACCTGTGCGATTTTTTTACTTTTTGCGCTATAAACAAAAAAAGAGCGAAAATTTTGAAAAAAATAACAATATTTTTCAAAATTTTTTTATATGAAATTCCCCCCCAAAAAATGTAAAAATCAAAATTTTTTAACATTTTAGGCCAATTTGTTTTCTGCTACATATTTTTGGTAAAAAAAATCGCAATAAGCGTATTTTGATTGGTTTGTGCAAAAGTTATTGCGTCTACTAACTAAGGGAAAGATTTATGTCATTTTTATTGTTTTTTTTTTTAACGAGTAATGGCGGCGATCTGCGATTTGTTTTTGCGGAACTGGATAAAGATATCCAATGCCATGCTGAATTACAGACCGAGAAAGCCAGAAATGACACGGCCCTTATAGAAACCAAAGGGACTCAACCACAAAAATGTTAGAAAACTACAGTGAAGAGGCTGCCCTCATCAACCATTCAGAACACCAATCAGAACACATACATACTATATTATTTACTACAGATAGTAGTCCCCCTTTTTGGCCTGCTACCATTCTGTACTCTGTATGACTACAGTTCATAGCAAGGACAGCTGTGATAGTCCAACGGCTTCGATGCCAATGGATTGTTGGTAGGAGGCCAATGTATATCCAGTGTTACAGGTCAACAAGATACCACACCCAGCCAAATTCTATTTGGAGATGACAAAATGCAATTCAGCTATGTAACTTAAAGGTTAAACTCGCCTTCCACCCACTACAACACAACCTGAATATATTGCTGAAACTAGATATGCAATAAACAAAGATCGGGACCAAATGTCCCAGACAATGTAGACTTCACGTGTCTACTGGAGCTGAATACTAAAGAATGGAATTGTGATGTGGTTATGCTGGAGCTTTGGGATATTAAAATATAAAGAATAAAAATCATAAAATTATCATGTCCAGTGGTGGGTCATGTTTTGGGGGTGTAGTGTTCCATGTATAGAGTGTAATAGAATTGTATGATGATCATGTCCAGTGGTCGGTCATGTTGGGGGGTGTAGTGTTATATGAATAGAGCGTGATAGATTGTATGATGATCATGTCCAGTGGTGGGTTATGTTGGGGGGGGGGGTGTAGTGTTCTATGTATAGAGTGTAATAGAATTGTATTATGGACATGTCCAGTGGTGAGTTATGTTGGGGGGGGGGGGGGGTGTAGTGTTCTATGTATAGAGTGTAATAGAATTGTATTACGGACATGTCCAGTGGTCGGTCATGTTGGGGGGTGTAGTGTTCTATGTATAGAGTGTAATAGAATTGATTATGGTCATGTCCAGTGGTGGCCATGTTGGGGGTGTAGTGTTCTATGTATAGAGTGTAATAGAATTGTATTATGGTCATTTTCAGGGGCAGGTCATGTTGGGGGGTCCTTATCCTCAGTTCCAGCTGTCATATGTGATTCAGTGCATGCTACAGTACAGCGCTATGGGCTGCACCTGTTATATAAGCTTAACCTCTTCAGTTCTTTGAACATGTCTAGTAGGAGCTTGAAGAGGTTAAAAGAAGCTCTAGACTGCTGTAGGCAACTCTTGGCTTTTCTGCAAGAGTGACCTGGGCAGCCATAGAGCTGTTACATAACTCACGTGTGGCTCCCCTCCCCCCACCGCACCCCCTGATCCCTGGTTTTCTGGGCTTTCCTGCTTCTCCGGGAAGCCCTGGACCACAATAGTAATCACTGTTAGGATAGTGAGGAGAAGCTCTATGAACATTTGTTTTTTTTTGTGTGACCTCCGTAGAGTTTGATTCTAGAAGTGCTCAGCTCTGAGCATTTCTGTGTTCAAAGCTGCTGTAGCACCCTCCTAGGTAGATGCTAGTGAGAGAGTATAGTTTTTTTCTTGTCCTGCTTTAAGCCACTCCTATGTAGAAGTAGGTGGGTGCCAATATTTAATTTCATTTCTGGACATTATTCTAAATACAGCTAGTATGTGTGGTATAGTTGATTTTGCTCTACTAAATCAATGGTAACCTTTTGGCCTCACCCCCTTCTTATATGTGCGGTAATTCACCATCCTTTCCACCTCACAGATCCATCATACCTATTTGGTGAACATACATATATATATATAAAATTGGAAATACGCCAAGGAGAGGACTATTGCCTTTTCTGACTGCGACTCTTTGTTCAAGAGATTACAGTGAGGGTAAACCTAGAAGGTGGGTTATAATGCTATATAAATATGTCTAAGACCTCTATAGATTTAGAATAGACACAGGCTTACAAGCCTATTGGTGCTTTGATTCACAGCCCTGCCATTGGTGACGCAGTGGGACTATAAAGTATTGGATCCAGTGCAATTAATCTGTCCATGATATTTGTATAAGAATTCTTATCGGAAATACGGAAGCAATATCTTCCAAACAGCATCTGTCATCACTACAACCTTGTCGCCTAGCATGAGTCACTACCAATAAGGGTCAGTACAAAACCGCAACCAAATATAACTAAAATATGATAAATCCATGTATGATATACCTCAAAATGTATGACTGACTAATACTTACTTGATTATGCCTTTATATTATTATAGAAACACCGATCTGTTATGGTCTCTCAGGCCCTGAGGAAGCCTTGAGCGAAACGCGTCGGCTTGCTGGGGACCTACATTGACAGAATCCAACTTGAGACCCATCTTCCATCCTACACAGGCTTTTGTGGTCATATCCCCTTTGGGATTGTTTCTGTATTACTAGTGACTTTATATGTTTTTACCTATACATGTTAGTCTGTCATTTCCAAGTATGCATGGTTGTCCATGCGTATTTTATTTCATGTTTATCAATAAAAATGTAATTTTGGTTTTACAATACTGGTTTTGCATCTGATCCTTCTGCTCCCACCGGCCTGTAAAGCCCCATCTTTCTCTTTCTTTAATTTTTATTAGTTTTTGGGATCTGTCTGCCTATCAGAGGAGCAGCAGGGAAATCTATATTACTCTCTGCCTAAGAGAGAGAAGGATCTGTAAGATAGGTCTGCTCAGTGTGTGATTCATTGAGTCTAGATAGTGTTTCCACACTGGTCCAACCCAGTGGCGGCCCGTCCATTGGGGGGCGCCCCCCCCATCCATGTGTCCGGCCCCCTAATCTACCTGCAGAGCACCGGACCCATGGATTCAAATAGGGGATTTTTTTTTTTTTAAGCAGGTGATTAGAGCCAGAGGAGGAGCTAGGGGGCAATCGCGCTCTGCCGGAGGCGTGCTCCCGCCCCCGCTCATCGGCTGGGAAGCTAGTGCTAGGTGGAACATGGGTGGACATTTAGTTACCTTGGATTTCATACCTGGGATTGAAGCAGCCCATGAAATGAATAGGTTATCAACACAATCTAACATGCCCAATTTGGACATGACCCTAGCACATTGGGGTGCACTACAACACAGGTGTGTTGCCTTAGTGCATTGGGGTGCCATTTAACATTTTACATGCATCAATGTGCCCTTAGCTATACAAAAGTTCCTCATCAATGACACCAGAAACAAAAAAGACTCTTGGGTCAACCCATGGCTACAACTTCTACTCATGAATGACTAACAGCAGGGGGATCCCGTCCTACCAACTCATCAGGAATGCACAATGACTGGTCCTTTTGCTTCTGCTGCATATAATAGCAGTGTGTTTATTTTACTTAAAAAAACAAAAAAAACAAAAATAAATGAAAAAATGTCCTGGTTTTAGCGCCGGTTCACACTACCGCGACGCTACTTTAGGTGGCGACCTCCGAGGTCGCGGTGCGAGCAGCGCGCCGCGACCTCGGAGCAGCCGCCACGGACTTCATAACATTGAAGTCTATGGCGGTCGCCTCCTGGTCGCCCCAAAGAAGCTCC
>NC_138779.1:210096875-210127168 GCF_965119305.1 Pelophylax lessonae | reverse complement strand
CTGTGACGCCAGACAGCCCATCACCACAGGCTTCCCATGGTACGTGCCATGATTCCAAGATGTTGATGTTCTGGAAAATTACAACACCATAAGATACCAAGCAGCCGTTCATGTTATCAATAACTACACAGGTGGCATAGACACAAATAAACACCTGCCAGCTCTTCTCAGCCCTTTACACTATTCACAATACCAACATGTTTATGGTTAGAGGTGCATGTTTTTGCTCAAGTAACACAATTTTACCAATGTTGACTACACTTTATCTACAATGGCAAGTGTCATTGGCAGATGATAATCACCCTCTGTCTCCCTGTGAGTGGCACCTCTGCTAACTAGCTAATTAATACACATGCCCTATCTTGACCGGTTACAGTACTTACATGTAAAGTGGCTAGCAACCAGGGTATTCCGGGTGGCCATACCGGCAGCGGTGCTCCGCCGCCTGGGGGCCGCCGGCTGACGGACCTCTGGCTCCCTCTCCTCCGTCAGCTCCCAAGAATCATCCCGGGCAACGCACATGTTGTGCAACACGCAGCACGCCAGGATGATCTTGGAAGCCTTTGTAGGAGAGTACAGGAGTTCACCCCCAGGCCGGGCCAAGCAGAGAAACCGGGACTTGAGAAGACCTATGGTCAACTCAATGATACTCCGGCTTCTCCGCAAGGCCCTGTTGTAATTCCTCTCTGCTGGGCCCTGGGGGTACCTGATTGGAGCCATCAGCCACGTCAGCTGCGGGTAACCAGCATCCCCTGAAAAATAAGAAAAATATACATTAGTTATTCATATCATGTGACTTTAGATGACTCCTCAAAATGGGAGACAATTAGGCATTTTACTAAACAACCTGCTCGTCTGTTTGCAAAAAATCATATGAAACATCTCAACTCTGTCTAACTGCCTAAATCACTAATACAAATGGGAAAAAGGACACACAAAGTGGTGGGTTTCTCTTGCAAGTTACAACTTGGCCCCTATTCTGTTCCTATTACATTAGCCTAGGTCTTACTTCTGGAATATATCTGCAACTAGAGTGAGGAAACCAATATTGACTCACTTATGCAAAGTACTTTGGGGATATGGCAATACCATTGGAATCATTTGTAGGTTTTCTTTGGGTGGCTAGAGGACACCATTTACACATTGGTTAACCACCTTCATTGGACTCAAAGACAACTTTGCAAATCTTTCTTTTGTGAGCTGCTAAGCTGCTGATCTGGTTGTGTGTGAACAGCCTGACAACTAATAACACATCCATTTTAGGTAGGCTTTGCTTAAATCAGGGTGTACACCGATGTAGCTTATTCCTATGTCTATGTAATCTTACAGTTTATGTTGTTAAGACAAAATACTTTACCAATAAGCCACCCTTCGGGCATTTGTCCACTTTCAAACACCTCGTACAGAGTACTTGTTCTTAACATACTGGAATCATGGCACGACCCTGGGTGACCAGTGTTGACACTCATGATGCGCTGTTTGGCGTCACACACTAATTGGACGTTCACAGAGTGGTACTGCTTGCGGTTCCGGTATTCACTTTCGTGGCTCCTTGGGGGCCTAATGGCTATGTGGGTGCCATCGATTGCCCCTAGGATTTGCGGCATGTGTGCCCGCCGGTAGAAACCCAAACTTGACTTCATTCCACTCATTTTCATTCTGTGGCCAGTGGATAAAATTGGGCACTATATCCACTATGGCATTAATGACCAACATGAACACCCTTGAAACTGTGGGCTGGCTAATGCCCATGATACTTCCCGAAGTGGCTTGGAAGCTGCCACGCCCTAAAATATACAAAGTGGCCAGCAATCTGGCCATGCCGGGCACCGCATGGCCGCGCTGTGTGTCCGGGTCAATTTTCTCTGCTATGAGCTGGTAGAGGTGTAGAATAGTTCCTCGCTCGAGCCGGAACTTCCTCCTGACATCAGAATCCCGCAGCTTGTCCAAATAGATCCTTGGAGCAAAAATGCGTGGCTGGCGAGGTAAGGGCACACGGACTGGAGGTGCTGCTGCTGAAGGTGCTGCTGCTGCTGCTGCTGCAGCTTCCCCACCTTCTGCTGCCTCCTGTGCCAGGGCCTCCTCAAACAAGGCACCAATAAATGCCAGCATTGCACCATCTAATGCGTCTGGGATATCGTCCTCCATTTTGAACGCGCAAATTCGCGAATGCGCAGATATATATAGAAACGGCCGCTAATTATCACACCTGTGAGCCAGCTATAAAAGGAGCACATGGCCAATATGGGCTGCTGGATGTTATAGATCGATGTTTCTTATGTGCTAGCAAGACCCTGTGACCCACAACCTACATTATCTGGAGGTAAGACAATTGTATCTCTCTCTCCCAAAAAAAAGGAAGGAGACAATTTGTACTTATCTTGGGTGTGCTTAAGTTGTCTATGGTGAATCCCCTCCAACCCACAATAGCTTGGGAACCCCTCAAGTGTCTTTTAATCATTGGCAGTTGGCCCCATGTGCATGTGGTTTGGACATGTGTTTTCTCATGTTTGTTAAAGGTGTGCAGTCTAGATTTGGCCTCTTTAGCCCCCACTTCCCGTATGTTTGTAATCGGTGCTTTCTATGGGGTACTTAGCTTCACACATAAGAGGTGGCACTGAAGACACATTGGCACACGTGTGTATGGGACACATTTTTGAAAAGCCTTTTTATGCATACAGGAGACCTGATTTTCCTCTGCTGCAATTAAATAAAAATCAGGTCTCCTCCCCTGTCAGACTGTGTTCTGCTATGTGGCAGAGCTGTGTAAACCTCAGGACAGAATAGACAAGTTTTATAAACAGACCCCTAAATGTTTATTTGTTGAAAAAAGTGAAATGCAACTTAAATGAATACAATATCATTTTGGAAATGCAACAATTCAAAGCAGAACTCAAGCTAAAAACAACAAGAGAAAAACAAAAGAGCCCATGAAAAAAAAAAAAACCCCACCACAACCAAAAAATCCAAAAAAAAACAGCTTTAGGCCTTCAGCTTCAATCCAGAGATTTTCCTTGCAGTACTTTTTTTTCCCCAGCAGATGTCCTCAGTCTGATGGCCAACATCATTCATCCCACTTCCCCTGAGCCCATGCCATCCTGGACTCACCCCCAGCACGTGATTGGACAATGAAAGGAGAAACTACACTGTGATGAGCTTGTGTCTCTGTTGTTCTGCTCCCTCCTCCTATCAACATGCTCTTTGTCAGCACAGGAGCTATTTGGCTCCTTGTGCTGCTTCTTCCTCTCATGCTCCAGGTCTGCTGTAGAGAGAATGCAAGAGGCTGATACCAAGTTGGATTAAGGTCCTTACACTGAGGCTTTGCGTCAATATTCAGCCTCATTTCAGAGCTTTTCCTTGTAGTACTTTTTTTCTACCACTAGATGTCCAAACTGATTGGCACCCTGTGCTGCTTCTTTCATGCTCCAGCCCTGCTGTACAGAGACTACAAGAGGCTGATACCAGGTCCTTACACTGAGGCCTTACTGCATTATTCATCTTCAATCCAGAAATTTTCCTTGCAGTACTTTTTTCAACCACTAGATGTCCTCAGTCTGATGACCAACATCATTCAACGCACTTCCTCTGAGCCCAGGCCATCCTGGACCCACCTCCAGCACATGATTGGACAATGATAAGAGAAACAGCACAGTGATGAACTCATGTCCCTGTTGTTTGGCTCCCTCCTCCTATCAACATGCTCTTTGTCAGCACATGAACTGATTGGCACCCTGTGCTGCTTCGCTCTAGCCCTGCTGTACAGGGACTACAGGAGGCTGATACCAGGTCAGATTCAGGTCCTTACACTGAGGCCTTACTGCATTATTCATCTTCAATCCAGACATTTTCCTTGCAGTACTTTTTTCAACCACTAGATGTCCTCAGTCTGATGACCAACATCATTCAACCCACTTCCTCTGAGCCCAGGCTATCCTGGACTCACCCTCGGCACGTGATTGGACAATGAAAGAAGAAACAGCACACTGATGAGCTTGTGTCTCTGTTGTTTGGCTCCCTCCTCCTATTAACATGCTCTTTGTCAGAACATGAACTGATTGGCACCCTGTGCTGCTTCTTTCATGCTCCAGCCCTGCTGCACAGGGACTACAGGAGGCTGATACCAAGTCAGATTCTGGTCCTTACACTGAGGCCTTACTGCATTATTCATCTTCAATCCAGAGATTTTCCTCGCAGTGCCCTTTTCTACCACTAGATGTCCTCAGTCTGATGACCAACATCATTCAACCCACTTCCTCTGAGCCCAGGCTATCCTGGACTCACCCTCGGCACGTGATTGGACAATGAAAGAAGAAACAGCACACTGATGAGCTTGTGTCTCTGTTGTTCGGCTCCCTGCTCCTATCAACATGCTCTTTGTCAGAACATGAACTGATTGGCACCCTGTGCTGCTTCTTTCATGCTCCAGCCCTGCTGTACAGGGACTACAGGAGGCTGATACCCGGTCAGATTCAGGTCCTTGTATTTGAAGAATAAACGTATGATGTATTAATGATTACAGAGCTGCATCATTTATATCTTCATATCCGTCTGGAGTTCAGAATAAAATGTAATGACTTCAATCAGGGAAATTGTGAAGACTGCGGTCTGCGTTCTCCATTAGCCTGACGTGGAATCTGGGAATTTGCACGGCGGCCGCCCAGTACACACACTTACTGTAATGAGATCAAGCAAGAATTCATATCTCCGGAGGACATGACCTGCTGCGAATATTGAGGGGGAGGCGACAGATTCCACAGCCATTCAAACACCATAGCAAATGCTTTAGAGTCCAGACCTTTAGAAGAACAGACAGAGGGCCCTCTAGTGGTAAAAATTGTTATTTTACATTTGTTGTATTTCTGAAACCTGCTACAAAGCTGGTCAACTCAAACTGAGCATCTGGTGAAAAAATAGTGAATGCTTGCTCAGTGATGTATCCAGGTATACAGGAGCATCTCCAAAAATTTGAAAATCATTAACCACTTTAGGACCGGAGGATTTTCCTGCTTTAACGTCCAGGCCACTTTTTTGCAACTTGGCCCTGTGCGAATTTAACTGACAATTGCGTGGTCATGCAACGCCGTACCCAAACGAAATTTACGTCCTTTTTTTTTACCACAAACAGAGATTTCTTTTGGTGGTATTTGATCATCTCTGCACTTTTCATTTTTTGCGATATTAATAAAAAAAAGCGACAATTTTGAAAAAATAACAATATTTTTCTACTTTGACAGTTAAAAAATATCCAATATATTCAATTCTTGTCATATATTTAGGCCAAAATGTATTTAGCCACATGTCTTTGACAAAAAAATTCTCAATGAGCGTATTTTTAACCGCTTTAACCACTTGCCGACTGCGCACAGTATATTTACTGCGGCAGTCGGCCCCGGCCAGGCAGAGTGACGTAGGTCTACGTCGCTCGCCTGTCACTCCTTCTAGAGCCAATAGCGGGCCGAGGCTCCTTCACGGAGGAGTGCGGGAGTGTGACTGGCGGACCCAATGTCTGCCGGTCACACTACGATCGCCGGTACAGCGGGAGAAAGACAGAGCGGCTTATGTAAACAAGCCGCCTGTCAGTTCTCCCTGTGTAAAAATGAAGATCAGACGGTTCTACTATGTAGAACCGTCTGATCTTTTTTTTTACACCAATAGGAATGTCCCACTACAGTTAGAAGCACGCCCCTAGGACACACTTAACCCCTCCCTGTCCAATAAAGTTAACCCCTTCCCTGCCAGTGTCATTTTTGCAGTAACAGTGCATATATATAGCACTGATTACTGCAGTAATGTCACTGGTAACCCCAAAAGTGTCAAAAATGTCAGTCAAGGGTCCGATCTGTCCGCCGCAATGTCGCAGTACCGCAATAAAAATCGCAGATCGCCGCCATTACTCGTTAAAAAAAAAAACACCAAAAATGACAAAAATCCCCTTTGTTAGTAAACGCGATAACTTTTGCGCAAACCAATCAAAATACGCTTTTTGCGATTTTTTTTACCAAACATAGGTAGCGTAAAACAAATTGGCTGAAAATGTTAAAAAATTTTGATTTTTACATTTTTTTGGGGGGGAATTTCATATAAAAAAAGTGAAAAATATTGTTATTTTTGCAAAAATTACACTCTTTTTTTGTTTATAGCGCGTGATCAAAAAATCGCACAGGTGATCAAATACCACCAAAAGAAAGCTCTGTTTGTGGGAAAAAAAGGACGTGAAATTCGTTTAGGTACAGCGTCGCACGACCACGCAATTGTCCGTTAAAGTCACGCAGTAAAAAATCGCAAAAAACCCCCTGGTCTTTTAGCAGGAAAATCCTCCAGTGGTAAAGTGGTTAAGACCGGAAAATTTTACCCCATTCCTGACCAGGGCCATATTTTGTGATTCGGCACTGCGTTACTTTAACGGACAATTGCACGACGCCGTACCCAAATAAAATTGACGTCCTTTTTTTCCCACAAACAGAGCTTTCTTTTGGTGGTATTTGATCACCTGTGCGATTCTTTACTTTTTGCGCTATAAACAAAAAAAGAGCGAAAATTTTGAAAAAAATAACAATATTTTTCAAATTTTTTTATATGAAATTCCCCCCAAAAAAATGTAAAAATCAAAATTTTTTAACATTTTAGGCCAATTTGTTTTCTGCTACATATTTTTGGTAAAAAAAATCGCAATAAGCGTATTTTGATTGGTTTGTGCAAAAGTTATTGCGTCTACTAACTAAGGGAAAGACTTATGTCATTTTTATTGTTTTTTTTTTTTTAACGAGTAATGGCGGCGATCTGCGATTTTTTTTGCGGAACTGGATAAAGATATCCAATGCCATGCTGAATTACAGACCGAGAAAGCCAGAAATGACACGGCCCTTATAGAGACCAAAGGGACTCAACCACAAAAATGTTAGAAAACTACAGTGAAGAGGCTGCCCTCATCAACCATTCAGAACACCAATCAGAACACATACATACTATATTATTTACTACAGATAGTAGTCCCCCTTTTTGGCCTGCTACCATTCTGTACTCTGTATGACTACAGTTCATAGCAAGGACAGCTGTGATAGTCCAACGGCTTCGATGCCAATGGATTGTTGGTAGGAGGCCAATGTATATCCAGTGTTACAGGTCAACAAGATACCACACCCAGCCAAATTCTATTTGGAGATGACAAAATGCAATTCAGCTATGTAACTTAAAGGTTAAACTCGCCTTCCACCCACTACAACACAACCTGAATATATTGCTGAAACTAGATATGCAATAAACAAAGATCGGGACCAAATGTCCCAGACAATGTAGACTTCACGTGTCTACTGGAGCTGAATACTAAAGAATGGGATTGTGATGTGGTTATGCTGGAGCTTTGGGATATTAAAATATAAAGAATAAAAATCATAAAATTATCATGTCCAGTGGTGGGTCATGTTTGGGGGTGTAGTGTTCCATGTATAGAGTGTAATAGAATTGTATGATGATCATGTCCAGTGGTCGGTCATGTTGGGGGGTGTAGTGTTATATGAATAGAGCGTGATAGAATTGTATGATGATCATGTCCAGTGGTGGGTTATGTTGGGGGGGGGGGGTGTAGTGTTCTATGTATAGAGTGTAATAGAATTGTATTATGGACATGTCCAGTGGTGAGTTATGTTGGGGGGGGGGGTGTAGTGTTCTATGTATAGAGTGTAATAGAATTGTATTACGGACATGTCCAGTGGTCGGTCATGTTGGGGGGTGTAGTGTTCTATGTATAGAGTGTAATAGAATTGTATTATGGTCATGTCCAGTGGTGGCCCATGTTGGGGGGTGTAGTGTTCTATGTATAGAGTGTAATAGAATTGTATTATGGTCATTTTCAGGGGCAGGTCATGTTGGGGGGTCCTTATCCTCAGTTCCAGCTGTCATATGTGATTCAGTGCATGCTACAGTACAGCGCTATGGGCTGCACCTGTTATATAAGCTTAACCTCTTCAGTTCTTTGAACATGTCTAGTAGGAGCTTGAAGAGGTTAAAAGAAGCTCTAGACTGCTGTAGGCAACTCTTGGCTTTTCTGCAAGAGTGACCTGGGCAGCCATAGAGCTGTTACATAACTCACGTGTGGCTCCCCTCCCCCACCGGCACCCCCTGATCCCTGGTTTCTGGGCTTTCCTGCTTCTCCGGGAAGCCCTGGACCACAATAGTAATCACTGTCAGGATAGTGAGGAGAAGCTCTATGAACATTTGTTTTTTTTTGTGTGACCTCCGTAGAGTTTGATTCTAGAAGTGCTCAGCTCTGAGCATTTCTGTGTTCAAAGCTGCTGTAGCACCCTCCTAGGTAGATGCTAGTGAGAGAGTATAGTTTTTTTCTTGTCCTGCTTTAAGCCACTCCTATGTAGAAGTAGGTGGGTGCCAATATTTAATTTCATTTCTGGACATTATTCTAAATACAGCTAGTATGTGTGGTATAGTTGATTTTGCTCTACTAAATCAATGGTAACCTTTTGGCCTCACCCCCTTCTTATATGTGCGGTAATTCACCATCCTTTCCACCTCACAGATCCATCATACCTATTTGGTGAACATACATATATATATATAAAATTGGAAATACGCCAAGGAGAGGACTATTGCCTTTTCTGACTGCGACTCTTTGTTCAAGAGATTACAGTGAGGGTAAACCTAGAAGGTGGGTTATAATGCTATATAAATATGTCTAAGACCTCTATAGATTTAGAATAGACACAGGCTTACAAGCCTATTGGTGCTTTGATTCACAGCCCTGCCATTGGTGACGCAGTGGGGACTATAAAGTATTGGATCCAGTGCAATTAATCTGTCCATGATATTTGTATAAGAATTCTTATCGGAAATACGGAAGCAATATCTTCCAAACAGCATCTGTCATCACTACAACCTTGTCGCCTAGCATGAGTCACTACCAATAAGGGTCAGTACAAAACCGCAACCAAATATAACTAAAATATGATAAATCCATGTATGATATACCTCGAAATGTATGACTGACTAATACTTACTTGATTATGCCTTTATATTATTATAGAAACACCGATCTGTTATGGTCTCTCAGGCCCTGAGGAAGCCTTGAGCGAAACGCGTCGGCTTGCTGGGGACCTACATTGACCGAATCCAACTTGAGACCCATCTTCCATCCTACACAGGCTTTTGTGGTCATATCCCCTTTGGGGATTGTTTCTGTATTACTAGTGACTTTATATGTTTTTACCTATACATGTTAGTCTGTCATTTCCAAGTATGCATGGTTGTCCATGCGTATTTTATTTCATGTTTATCAATAAAATGTAATTTTGGTTTTACAATACTGGTTTTGCATCTGATCCTTCTGCTCCCACCGGCCTGTAAAGCCCCATCTTTCTCTTTCTTTAATTTTTATTAGTTTTTGGGATCTGTCTGCCTATCAGAGGAGCAGCAGGGAAATCTATATTACTCTCTGCCTAAGAGAGAGAAGGATCTGTAAGATAGGTCTGCTCAGTGTGTGATTCATTGAGTCTAGATAGTGTTTCCACACTGGTCCAACCCAGTGGCGGCCCGTCCATTGGGGGGCGCCCCCCCCCCCCATCCATGTGTCCGGCCCCCTAATCTACCTGCAGAGCACCGGACCCATGGATTCAAATAGGGGATTTTTTTTTTTTTAAGCAGGTGATTAGAGCCAGAGGAGGAGCTAGGGGGCAATCGCGCTCTGCCGGAGGCGTGCTCCCGCCCCCGCTCATCAGCTGGGAAGCTAGTGCTAGGTGGAACATGGGTGGACATTTAGTTACCTTGGATTTCATACCTGGGATTGAAGCAGCCCATGAAATGAATAGGTTATCAACACAATCTAACATGCCCAATTTGGACATGACCCTAGCACATTGGGGTGCACTACAACACAGGTGTGTTGCCTTAGTGCATTGGGGTGCCATTTAACATTTTACATGCATCAATGTGCCCTTAGCTATACAAAAGTTCCTCATCAATGACACCAGAAACAAAAAAGACTCTTGGGTCAACCCATGGCTACAACTTCTACTCATGAATGACTAACAGCAGGGGGATCCCGTCCTACCAACTCATCAGGAATGCACAATGACTGGTCCTTTTGCTTCTGCTGCATATAATAGCAGTGTGTTTATTTTACTTAAAAAAACAAAAAAAACAAAAATAAATGAAAAAATGTCCTGGTTTTAGCGCCGGTTCACACTACCGCGACGCTACTTTAGGTGGCGACCTCCGAGGTCGCGGTGCGAGCAGCGCGCCGCGACCTCGGAGCAGCCGCCACGGACTTCATAACATTGAAGTCTATGGCGGTCGCCTCCTGGTCGCCCCAAAGAAGCTCCGGACCCTTTTTCTAGGTCAGAGCGACTTGTGTCGCTCCTATTAGAACGGGTCCATAGCTTCCCTATGGGAGGCGACCTGCGGCGACCTGTGAGGCGACCAGGTCACCTCACAGGTCGCCCTAGTGTGAACCGGCACTTAAAATTCTCTTTTTCCTTAATGTATAAAACACTATACACATTATATAAACATATATAAAATATATATATATATAAATATATAAATATATATATATATATTATATTATATTATTATATATTATATTATTATTTTATATATACATATATATATATATATATATATATATATATATACAGTATATATATATATATATATATATATATACATACACACACATATATATATGTATATGTATATATATATATATATATAATATTATATTATTATATATATAAATATTATTATATATATATATAACACATTATATAAAACACTGTTACTGTATCTTCATTCTAACCCCGTGATAAAAATGAATTTCCAATAAGAAAAATTAAAAAGAAAAATTATTCAATAGCAGACCTGGGACAGTAAAAACCCTAAAAATAAAAAAAAGGTGCACACCTTTGGGGATATACAGCCATAAAAATAGAAATTCCAGATTTTCTTTCCCTTCATCTTAGTTGTTAAAAAAATTAGATTAAAAAAAAAGGATAAAAAAACATTTAAAGTTTAAAATTGTTAAAATATTTATTTTTTAATATGTATGCTAACATTTTTTGTGGTAACTAAGTTTATAGCTAGTTAAAAAAATACAGAATACAGAATACTTTATTAATCCCAAATGGAATTTGGGAAATTGTAGCGACACAGACACACCTAACAAAGACAACACAAGATCACAACAATGAACAGAACAAGATACAAAAACACAACAAAATTATCAATATCAGCCATTAGTACCAAATAAAACAAATTAAAACTACACTACAAATAAAACTATTCATACAAATAAAATACAACATAGAATAAATAATTTAGATTAAAATAACAGAAAATCAAACTACCAAAAAAAGAAGATGAGTAAAAAACTAAAACAAAAAACCACAAAAACAATCTGTATTTACATATGAACTTTTTTAAGGTAATATTTGTTTTTTTTTAGCTAAAAGTGATATAAGTGAAAAATTACAACAGTGAAAGGTACTGTGGCATAAAAAGAAAAAAAATCCTTTTTTTTTTATCTTAGTAGTAAAAACAATTAAAGAAGATAATCATAAATATTTAAAATTTACAGATTTTGATTTGCTTGAGACCCAATAAAGATATTGAACAAGGACCTTTTTGTAATACCTAATTTTGTAACCTATTTATTAACAGAGGATGAGTGAAAAAAAAAATCTGTATTTGCTAGAACCTTCTCATTATAACTAATTCTGTAGCCAGTTTAATAAAAGGAGATAAGCTGAAAAAAAGAAAAAAGGAAAAAACTGTATTTGCATATGAACCTTTTTTTAATATCTAATTTTGTAGCTAATTAAAAAAAAAAAAAGACTAGTGAACAAATCTGTATTTGCATATGAACCTTTTTTCTAATGATAAATCATTTTGTAACAAATTTTTAAAAATGTTAAAATTTGAAAAAAAAACAAAAAATAAACCTGTATTTGCTTTTGAACCTTCTCACGAAAACTCATTTTGTAGCTGATGTATATTGTATGCATGTATTTGTAACTAATTTTGTAGCTGATGTAAAAAAAAAGTGAAAAATGAAAAAAAAAAAACTGTATTTGCATATGAACCTTTTTTTTTCATAATAAATAATTTTGTAACTGAAAAAAATTAGAACATTTGAAAAAAAAAAAAAACTGTATTTATCCTTGGAACCTTCTCATGAAAAATATTTTTTTTTAGCTAATTTAATAAAAAAAGATAAGTGAAAAAAAAAACGAATTTGGTAGCTAATGAAGGAAAAGACGAGTGAAAAATTCCAAAAGAATAAAAAAAGATTAATAAATCTGTATTTTCATATGAATCTTTTTTTATGATAAATAATTTTGTAATTTATTAAAAAAAAAAAACAAAAAAAAAAACTGTATTTGCTTTTGAACCTTTTCACGAAAACTAATTTTGTAGCTAATTTAATAAAAGGAGATAAGTGAAAAAAAAAATAGGAAAAAAATAGGAAAAAAAAAAACGTATTTGTAACTCATTTTGTAGCTAATTTAAAAAAAGATGCGTGAAAAATTATAAAAAAAATAAAAAATTCTGTATTTGCATATGAACCTTTTTTTTTTTTAAATAAATAATTTTGTAATTGATTTGAAAAAAAAAAAAGAAACTTGTATTTCCTTTGGAACCTTTTCATGATAACTAATGTTGCAGCTAGGGTTGAGCGGACACCTAGATGTCCGTGTTCGACGGGTTCGGCCGAACTTTAAAAAAAAGTCCGGGTCCGTGTCCCGGACTTTTACCGAACTTTTCCCGGACACCGAACCCCATTGAAGTCAATGGGGACCCGAACTTTAAGGCACTAAAATGGCTCTAAAACACCAAAGGAAAGGGCTAGAGTGCTGCAAATGGCAGCAAAACGTAATTAAGAGCATGGCAAGTGCTCTGCAAACAAATGTGGATAGGGAAATAACTTAAAACAACAAAAAAAAACAGAAAAATAAAACAATGTTCTTCTTCATCTCTGAAGGACGAGGCCCATATGGAGTAGGAGGGAGGTTGAGGTGGTGGTGGATGTGGCGGTGACATAGGCGTGCGCACAGGGTGTGCTGGGTGTGCCTGGGCACACCCTAATCACCTAGGGCACATAGCATTGCCAGTGAGGAGATGGGAAAGATCTCCCTGGGACCTGCTCTGCTCTATTTCTCCTTGCCTACAGGTACATGGCCCCGATACATTACTCTCCCTGCTGGCAAACACATGCATGTGTATTTCAACTTTGGGGTGCACACCTTAATGCAATAGGCTGCGCACACCTATGGGCGGTGTAGGTGGAAGCGGCGGTGGAGGAGGACCAGGGCCGGATTAACAGCATCATGGGCTTGGTGCTGAGGATTTTGAAGGGCCTTAGGGCCGTGCCTTGCCATGCACCCAGAGGAGGAAGGGTGCAGCCATGCATGCCTAATTCAACATGGGATGCTGTCTCTGAAGCCCATAAACACATCCATGCATCGCCAACTGTCCCTCCTTGTCCGGCCTTCACGCTGTGTGGGGAGGTTCTGAGGGTGCTGCCTGGGGAAGCGAGCATAGAAGCCAGACTTCTGTGTTTACAAGTGACAGAAGAGCGGTAACAGTGAATATGGCCAACCCGGGGCCTATATAAAAGGTAGGGGCCTGGAGCTGCAGCTCCAATAGCCCCTACATTAATCTGGCCCTGAGGAGGAGGACGAGGTAGCCAACACTGCTTCTTTTCACAAATTTTAAATGAGGGTACACCCCAAAAGAGTGAGAAAGAGCAAAAATGGAACAATGGGTGGGTAAGGTCGGTATCCATTGCTATTCTGCACAAGGTACGGAAAAGTCCCGTGGGATCCATGCCTGGTTCATTTTAATGAACGTGAGCTTGTCCACATTGTCTCTGGACAGGCGGCTGCGCTTGTCTGTTATAACGCCCCCAGCCGTGCTAAATACCCGTTCAGATAATACACTGGCTGCAGGGCACGCCAGCACCTCCAAGGCGTAAAGGGCAAGCTCAGGCCATGTGCCCAATTTGGAGACCCAGAAGTTGAAGGGGGCAGACCCGTCATTCACTACATGTAGGCGTGTGCACACATACTGCTCCACCATGTTGGTAAAATGCTGCCTCCTGCTAAGACGTTCCATCTGAGCTGCTGGTGCTGCTGTTTGTTGTGGCGTGCTGACAAAGCTTTTCCACATTTCGGCCATGCTAACCCTGCCTTCTGAGGTGCTGGCGGTGCCCTGGTTGCGTTGGCGACCTCCTCCTCCTCCTCCTCTGCCTTGTGCTTCCACTGTGGCCCCGCTGTCAGATGGGAATGCCAGCAGCATGGCGTCTACCAGCGTGCGCTTGTACTCGCGCATCTTGCGATCGCGCTCCAGTGAGTGAATTAAGGACGGTACGTTGTCCTTGTAACGGGGATCCAGCAGCGTGGCCACCCAGTAATCAGCACAAGTTAGAATGTGGGCAACTCGGCGGTCGTTGTGGAGACACTGCAGCATGTAATCGCTCATGTGTGCCAGGCTGCCCAGAGGCAACGAAAGGCTGTCCTCTGTGGGAGGTGTATGGTCCGTGTCCTCTGTATCCCCCCAGCCACGCACCAGTGATGGCCATGAGCTGGCCTGGGTGCCACCCTGCTGTGAACATGGTTCCATCTCCTCCTCCAGCTCCTCCTCCTCCTCCTCATCCTCCTCATCCTCCAGAACTGTGCCCCTGCTGGACAATTGCGTCCCTGGCGTTTGCGTGTGCAGGAACCCACCCTCGGAGCCCCTTGCGAATGACTGCCCTGAAAGCCTTGGAAATGTTACCTCTTCATCCTCCTCCTCCTCCTCATCCTGTGCCACATCCTCTTCCATCATCGCCCGAATTGTTTTTTCAAGGAGGCATAGAAGTGGGATATTTAAGCTGAGAACGGCGTCATTGCCACTGGCCATGTTGGTGGAGTACTCAAAACAGCGCAACAAGGCACACAGGTCTCGCATGGAGGCCCAGTTATTGGTGGTGAAGTGGTGCTGTTCCGCAGAGCGACTCACGCGTGCGTGCTGCAGCTGAAACTCCACTATGGCCTGCTGCTGCTCGCACAGTCTTTCCAGCATGTGCAAGGTGGAGTTCCACCTTGTGGGCACGTCACATATGAGGCGGTGAGCGGGAAGGCCGAAGTTACGCTGCAGCGCTGCCAGGCGAGCAGCAGCAGGGTGAGAACGCCGAAAGTGCGCACAAACGGCCCGCACTTTCTGCAGCAGCTCTGACATATCGGGGTAGTTTTTAAGGAACCTCTGCACCACCAAATTCAGCACATGCGCCAGGCAAGGGATGTGCGTCAAACCGGCTAGGCCCAGAGCTGCTATGAGATTTCGCCCGTTATCGCACACCACCAGGCCGGGCTTGAGGCTCGCTGGCAGCAACCACTCATTTGTCTGCTGTTCCATGCTCCTCCACAACTCCTGCGCGGTGTGTGGTTTGTCCCCCAAACAGGCAAGTTGTAAAACTGCCTGCTGTCGTTTACCCCTGGCCGTGCTGAAGTTGGTGGTGAAGGTGTTACGCTGTCCGGATGAGGAGGCGGTAGAGGATGAGGAAGCGGAGTAGGAGGAGTTAGGAACAGGAGGCAAACTGAAGCGCCCTGCAATCCTCGGTGGTGGAAGGACATGCGCCAAATTGCTATCCGCCTCAGGCCCATCCGCCACTGCATTTACCCAGTGTGCCGTTAGGGAGATATAACGCCCCTGACCGTGCTTACTGGTCCACGTATCCGTAGTTAGGTGGACCTTGGCACAGATGGCGTTGCGCAGTGCACACCTGATTTTTTCCCCCACTTGGTTGTGCAGGGAAGGGATGGCTTGCCTGGAAAAGTAGTGGCGGCTGGGCACGACGTACTGTGGGACAGCCACCGACATAAGGTTTTTAAAACTGTGCGTCTCCACCAGACGGAATGACAGCATTTCAAAGGCCAATAATTTTGAAATGCTGGCATTCAGGGCCAGGGATCGCGGGTGGGTAGGGGGGTACTTCCTCTTCCTCTCAAGTGTTTGGGAGATGGAAAGCTGAACGCTTCCACGGGACATTGTGGAGATGGTTGTTGGTGACCCAGGTGGTGGTGTTGCTGACAGATCGTCTGTTTGCGGGGTGGCAGGTGCCGGTATCACTACAGATGTGGCTGGAGCGGCCGAGACTGCAGCAGAAGAGGAAGCAGGATGAGCCAGAGACGTTTCTTGGTTTTGAAGGTGTGTACTCCACTGCAGCTCGTGCTTTGCACTTAGATGCCTGATCATGCAGGTTGTGCTCAGGTTGAGAAGGTTCATGCCTCGCTTCAAGCTCTGATTGCACAGGGTGCAAACCACTCGTGTCCTGTCATCAGCACATTTTCTAAAGAACTTCCACGCTAGAGAACTCCTTTGAGCTGACTTTGGTGCGCTCGTTCCCTTGCTGCGTTGGGCAGTAGCGGGCGTAGTGTCTAGGGCACGGCCGCTCCGCTTCTGCACCCTGCTCCCTCTTCTGCTGTGCTGGTGGCTCTGTGCGACCACCGCCTCTTCCTCCAAACTACTCAGTTCACCTGCATGACGTTCATTCCATGTGGGGTCGAAGACCTCATCGTCCTCCACATCATCTTCCACCCAGTCTTCACCCCTGCCCTCCTTGTCGGTCTCCACAATGCTGAACGCCGCAGCAGTTGGCACCTGCGTTTCGTCATCATCGGAGACGTGCTGCGATGATCCTTGCATGTACTCATCTTGAGAAATAAGTGGTTGGGCATCGCTGCACTCAATCTCTTCCACTTCTGGGGCAGGGCTAGGTGGATGGCCCTGGGAAACCCTGCTGACAGAGTCCTCAAAAAGAATAAGAGACTGCTGTATGGCTTGGGGCTCAGACTGCTGGCCTGATTTGCAAGGGGGTGAGGTGAAAGACGGTTGGACATTGGCTGCAGGTGCCAACTCTGACCTTTCTGCAGTAGACTGGGTGGGAGACAATGTGAAGGAACTGGAGGCACTGTCAGCAGCAAACCAATCTACTATCGCCTCAACTTGTTCTGGCCTCATCACTTCTAGGGGCGTTTGATGCCCTACCAAATACTGATGCAGGTTCTGTCGCCTACTCACACTTGAGGAAGGTGTTTCACTTGTGCGTGTAGCTGGCACAGATCGACCATGTCCTCTCCTTGCAACAGGAGCTCTACCAGCAGCACCACGACCCAGGCCACGGCCCTTATTTGACGGTCTCCTCATATTTCTGTAATTTAAGATCTTGCCCTAGAAAGGTTTTTATTGAATAGCGGAATAGAAAATATGATCCAAAAAAAGTGTATGTATATCACACGTACACAACCACAGTAGGCCCCAATTACTATTGTTTGTACCCCTAAAAGGCTAGATGAGGAGTAGGGGGAGTATGGAACAGGCAGCACCCTCAAACCTTCAGAAGTATGAGATGAACCCCAACAACTTGGAAAGGTGGATCTCTCTCACACGTACCGACACAGACTATCCCGCAATTCAATTGATCCTCAAAGGTTTTTATTGAATAGCGGAATAGGAAATATGATCAAAAAAAGTGTATGTATCTCGCACGTACACAACCACACTAGGCCCCAATTACTATTGTTTGTACCCCTAAAAGGCTAGATGAGGAGTAGGGGGGGTATGGAACAGGCAGCACCCTCAAACCTTCAGAAGTATGAGATGAACCCCAACAACTTGGAAAGGTGGATCTCTCTCACACGTACCGACACAGACTATCCCGCAATTCAATTGATCCTCAAAGGTTTTTATTGAATAGCGGAATAGGAAATATGATCAAAAAAAGTGTATGTATCTCGCACGTACACAACCACACTAGGCCCCAATTACTATTGTTTGTACCCCTAAAAGGCTAGATGAGGAGTAGGGGGGGTATGGAACAGGCAGCACCCTCAAACCTTCAGAAGTATGAGATGAACCCCAACAACTTGGAAAGGTGGATCTCTCTCACACGTACCGACACAGACTATCCCGCAATTCAATTGATCCTCAAAGGTTTTTATTGAATAGCGGAATAGGAAATATGATCAAAAAAAGTGTATGTATCTCGCACGTACACAACCACACTAGGCCCCAATTACTATTGTTTGTACCCCTAAAAGGCTAGATGAGGAGTAGGGGGGGTATGGAACAGGCAGCACCCTCAAACCTTCAGAAATATGAGATGAACCCCAACAACTTGGAAAGGTGGATCTCTCTCACACGTACCGACACAGACTATCCCGCAATTCAATTGATCCTCAAAGGTTTTTATTGAATAGCGGAATAGGAAATATGATCAAAAAAAGTGTATGTATCTCGCACGTACACAACCACACTAGGCCCCAATTACTATTGTTTGTACCCCTAAAAGGCTAGATGAGGAGTAGGGGGGGTATGGAACAGGCAGCACCCTCAAACCTTCAGAAGTATGAGATGAACCCCAACAACTTGGAAAGGTGGATCTCTCTCACACGTACCGACACAGACTATCCCGCAATTCAATTGATCCTCAAAGGTTTTTATTGAATAGCGGAATAGGAAATATGATCAAAAAAAGTGTATGTATCTCGCACGTACACAACCACACTAGGCCCCAATTACTATTGTTTGTACCCCTAAAAGGCTAGATGAGGAGTAGGGGGGGTATGGAACAGGCAGCACCCTCAAACCTTCAGAAGTATGAGATGAACCCCAACAACTTGGAAAGGTGGATCTCTCTCACACGTACCGACACAGACTATCCCGCAATTCAATTGATCCTCAAAGGTTTTTATTGAATAGCGGAATAGGAAATATGATCAAAAAAAGTGTATGTATCTCGCACGTACACAACCACACTAGGCCCCAATTACTATTGTTTGTACCCCTAAAAGGCTAGATGAGGAGTAGGGGGGGTATGGAACAGGCAGCACCCTCAAACCTTCAGAAGTATGAGATGAACCCCAACAACTTGGAAAGGTGGATCTCTCTCACACGTACCGACACAGACTATCCCGCAATTCAATTGATCCTCAAAGGTTTTTATTGAATAGCGGAATAGGAAATATGATCAAAAAAAGTGTATGTATCTCGCACGTACACAACCACACTAGGCCCCAATTACTATTGTTTGTACCCCTAAAAGGCTAGATGAGGAGTAGGGGGGGTATGGAACAGGCAGCACCCTCAAACCTTCAGAAGTATGAGATGAACCCCAACAACTTGGAAAGGTGGATCTCTCTCACACGTACCGACACAGACTATCCCGCAATTCAATTGATCCTCAAAGGTTTTTATTGAATAGCGGAATAGGAAATATGATCAAAAAAAGTGTATGTATCTCGCACGTACACAACCACACTAGGCCCCAATTACTATTGTTTGTACCCCTAAAAGGCTAGATGAGGAGTAGGGGGGGTATGGAACAGGCAGCACCCTCAAACCTTCAGAAGTATGAGATGAACCCCAACAACTTGGAAAGGTGGATCTCTCTCACACGTACCAACACAGACTATCCCCCAATTTAACTGATCCCCAAAGGTTTTTGATTAAATAGCGGAATAGAAAATATGATCCCAAAAAAGTGTATGTATATCACACGTACACAACCACACTAGGCCCCAATTACTATTGTTTGTACCCCTAAAAGGCTAGGAGTAGGGGGAGTATGGAACAGGCAGCACCCTCAAACCTTCAGAAGTATGAGATGAACCCCAACAACTTGGAAAGGTGGATCTCTCTCACACGTACCAACACAGACTATCCCCCAATTTAACTGATCCCCAAAGGTTTTTGATTAAATAGCGGAATAGAAAATATGATCCCAAAAAAGTGTATGTATATCACACGTACACAACCACACTAGGCCCCAATTACTATTGTTTGTACCCCTAAAAGGCTAGGAGTAGGGGGAGTATGGAACAGGCAGCACCCTCAAACCTTCAGAAGTATGAGATGAACCCCAACAACTTGGAAAGGTGGATCTCTCTCACACGTACCAACACAGACTATCCCCCAATTTAACTGATCCCCAAAGGTTTTTGATTAAATAGCGGAATAGAAAATATGATCCCAAAAAAGTGTATGTATATCACACGTACACAACCACACTAGGCCCCAATTACTATTGTTTGTACCCCTAAAAGGCTAGGAGTAGGGGGAGTATGGAACAGGCAGCACCCTCAAACCTTCAGAAGTATGAGATGAACCCCAACAACTTGGAAAGGTGGATCTCTCTCCCACGTACCAACACAGACTATCCCCCAATTTAACTGATCCCCAAAGGTTTTTGATTAAATAGCGGAATAGAAAATATGATCCCAAAAAAGTGTATGTATATCACACGTACACAACCACACTAGGCCCCAATTACTATTGTTTGTACCCCTAAAAGGCTAGGAGTAGGGGGAGTATGGAACAGGCAGCACCCTCAAACCTTCAGAAGTATGAGATGAACCCCAACAACTTGGAAAGGTGGATCTCTCTCACACGTACCAACACAGACTATCCCCCAATTTAACTGATCCCCAAAGGTTTTTGATTAAATAGCGGAATAGAAAATATGATCCCAAAAAAGTGTATGTATATCACACGTACACAACCACACTAGGCCCCAATTACTATTGTTTGTACCCCTAAAAGGCTAGGAGTAGGGGGAGTATGGAACAGGCAGCACCCTCAAACCTTCAGAAGTATGAGATGAACCCCAACAACTTGGAAAGGTGGATCTCTCTCACACGTACCAACACAGACTATCCCCCAATTTAACTGATCCCCAAAGGTTTTTGATTAAATAGCGGAATAGAAAATATGATCCCAAAAAAGTGTATGTATATCACACGTACACAACCACACTAGGCCCCAATTACTATTGTTTGTACCCCTAAAAGGCTAGGAGTAGGGGGAGTATGGAACAGGCAGCACCCTCAAACCTTCAGAAGTATGAGATGAACCCCAACAACTTGGAAAGGTGGATCTCTCTCACACGTACCAACACAGACTATCCCCCAATTTAACTGATCCCCAAAGGTTTTTGATTAAATAGCGGAATAGAAAATATGATCCCAAAAAAGTGTATGTATATCACACGTACACAACCACACTAGGCCCCAATTACTATTGTTTGTACCCCTAAAAGGCTAGGAGTAGGGGGAGTATGGAACAGGCAGCACCCTCAAACCTTCAGAAGTATGAGATGAACCCCAACAACTTGGAAAGGTGGATCTCTCTCACACGTACCAACACAGACTATCCCCCAATTTAACTGATCCCCAAAGGTTTTTGATTAAATAGCGGAATAGAAAATATGATCCCAAAAAAGTGTATGTATATCACACGTACACAACCACACTAGGCCCCAATTACTATTGTTTGTACCCCTAAAAGGCTAGGAGTAGGGGGAGTATGGAACAGGCAGCACCCTCAAACCTTCAGAAGTATGAGATGAACCCCAACAACTTGGAAAGGTGGATCTCTCTCACACGTACCAACACAGACTATCCCCCAATTTAACTGATCCCCAAAGGTTTTTGATTAAATAGCGGAATAGAAAATATGATCCCAAAAAAGTGTATGTATATCACACGTACACAACCACACTAGGCCCCAATTACTATTGTTTGTACCCCTAAAAGGCTAGGAGTAGGGGGAGTATGGAACAGGCAGCACCCTCAAACCTTCAGAAGTATGAGATGAACCTCAACAACTTGGAAAGGTGGATCTCTCTCACACGTACCAACACAGACTATCCCCCAATTTAACTGATCCCCAAAGGTTTTTGATTAAATAGCGGAATAGAAAATATGATCCCAAAAAAGTGTATGTATATCACACGTACACAACCACACTAGGCCCCAATTACTATTGTTTGTACCCCTAAAAGGCTAGGAGTAGGGGGAGTATGGAACAGGCAGCACCCTCAAACCTTCAGAAGTATGAGATGAACCCCAACAACTTGGAAAGGTGGATCTCTCTCACACGTACCAACACAGACTATCCCCCAATTTAACTGATCCCCAAAGGTTTTTGATTAAATAGCGGAATAGAAAATATGATCCCAAAAAAGTGTATGTATATCACACGTACACAACCACACTAGGCCCCAATTACTATTGTTTGTACCCCTAAAAGGCTAGGAGTAGGGGGAGTATGGAACAGGCAGCACCCTCAAACCTTCAGAAGTATGAGATGAACCTCAACAACTTGGAAAGGTGGATCTCTCTCACACGTACCAACACAGACTATCCCCCAATTTAACTGATCCCCAAAGGTTTTTGATTAAATAGCGGAATAGAAAATATGATCCCAAAAAAGTGTATGTATATCACACGTACACAACCACACTAGGCCCCAATTACTATTGTTTGTACCCCTAAAAGGCTAGGAGTAGGGGGAGTATGGAACAGGCAGCACCCTCAAACCTTCAGAAGTATGAGATGAACCCCAACAACTTGGAAAGGTGGATCTCTCTCACACGTACCAACACAGACTATCCCCCAATTTAACTGATCCCCAAAGGTTTTTGATTAAATAGCGGAATAGAAAATATGATCCCAAAAAAGTGTATGTATATCACACGTACACAACCACACTAGGCCCCAATTACTATTGTTTGTACCCCTAAAAGGCTAGGAGTAGGGGGAGTATGGAACAGGCAGCACCCTCAAACCTTCAGAAGTATGAGATGAACCCCAACAACTTGGAAAGGTGGATCTCTCTCACACGTACCAACACAGACTATCCCCCAATTTAACTGATCCCCAAAGGTTTTTGATTAAATAGCGGAATAGAAAATATGATCCCAAAAAAGTGTATGTATATCACACGTACACAACCACACTAGGCCCCAATTACTATTGTTTGTACCCCTAAAAGGCTAGGAGTAGGGGGAGTATGGAACAGGCAGCACCCTCAAACCTTCAGAAGTATGAGATGAACCCCAACAACTTGGAAAGGTGGATCTCTCTCACACGTACCAACACAGACTATCCCCCAATTTAACTGATCCCCAAAGGTTTTTGATTAAATAGCGGAATAGAAAATATGATCCCAAAAAAGTGTATGTATATCACACGTACACAACCACACTAGGCCCCAATTACTATTGTTTGTACCCCTAAAAGGCTAGGAGTAGGGGGAGTATGGAACAGGCAGCACCCTCAAACCTTCAGAAGTATGAGATGAACCCCAACAACTTGGAAAGGTGGATCTCTCTCACACGTACCAACACAGACTATCCCCCAATTTAACTGATCCCCAAAGGTTTTTGATTAAATAGCGGAATAGAAAATATGATCCCAAAAAAGTGTATGTATATCACACGTACACAACCACACTAGGCCCCAATTACTATTGTTTGTACCCCTAAAAGGCTAGGAGTAGGGGGAGTATGGAACAGGCAGCACCCTCAAACCTTCAGAAGTATGAGATGAACCCCAACAACTTGGAAAGGTGGATCTCTCTCACACGTACCAACACAGACTATCCCCCAATTTAACTGATCCCCAAAGGTTTTTGATTAAATAGCGGAATAGAAAATATGATCCCAAAAAAGTGTATGTATATCACACGTACACAACCACACTAGGCCCCAATTACTATTGTTTGTACCCCTAAAAGGCTAGGAGTAGGGGGAGTATGGAACAGGCAGCACCCTCAAACCTTCAGAAGTATGAGATGAACCTCAACAACTTGGAAAGGTGGATCTCTCTCACACGTACCAACACAGACTATCCCCCAATTTAACTGATCCCCAAAGGTTTTTGATTAAATAGCGGAATAGAAAATATGATCCCAAAAAAGTGTATGTATATCACACGTACACAACCACACTAGGCCCCAATTACTATTGTTTGTACCCCTAAAAGGCTAGGAGTAGGGGGAGTATGGAACAGGCAGCACCCTCAAACCTTCAGAAGTATGAGATGAACCCCAACAACTTGGAAAGGTGGATCTCTCTCACACGTACCAACACAGACTATCCCCCAATTTAACTGATCCCCAAAGGTTTTTGATTAAATAGCGGAATAGAAAATATGATCCCAAAAAAGTGTATGTATATCACACGTACACAACCACACTAGGCCCCAATTACTATTGTTTGTACCCCTAAAAGGCTAGGAGTAGGGGGAGTATGGAACAGGCAGCACCCTCAAACCTTCAGAAGTATGAGATGAACCCCAACAACTTGGAAAGGTGGATCTCTCTCACACGTACCAACACAGACTATCCCCCAATTTAACTGATCCCCAAAGGTTTTTGATTAAATAGCGGAATAGAAAATATGATCCCAAAAAAGTGTATGTATATCACACGTACACAACCACACTAGGCCCCAATTACTATTGTTTGTACCCCTAAAAGGCTAGGAGTAGGGGGAGTATGGAACAGGCAGCACCCTCAAACCTTCAGAAGTATGAGATGAACCCCAACAACTTGGAAAGGTGGATCTCTCTCACACGTACCAACACAGACTATCCCCCAATTTAACTGATCCCCAAAGGTTTTTGATTAAATAGCGGAATAGAAAATATGATCCCAAAAAAGTGTATGTATATCACACGTACACAACCACACTAGGCCCCAATTACTATTGTTTGTACCCCTAAAAGGCTAGATGAGGAGTAGGGGGAGTATGGAACAGGCAGCACCCTCAAACCTTCAGTATGAGATTGTGTTCACTGTACCCCACAAAGATTGAGTTCACTGCACCCCACAATGATTGTGTTCACTGCACCCCACAAAGATTGTGTTCACTGCACCTCACAAAGATTGTGTTCACTGTACCCCCCAAAGATTGTGTTCACTGCACCCCACAAAGATTCTGTTCACTGTACCCCACAAAGATTGTGTTCACTGCACCCCAAAAAGATTGTGTTCACTGCACCCCAAAAAGGATGTTGTTCACTGCACCCCAAAAAGGATGTTGTTCACTCCACCCCAAAAAGATTGTGTTCACTGCACCCCACAAAGATTGTGTTCACTGCACCCCAAAAAGATTGTGTTCACTGCACCCCAAAAATGATTTTGTTCACTGCACCCCAAAAAGGATTTTGTTCACTGCACCCCAAAAAGGATGTTGTTCACTCCACCCCAAAAAGATTGTGTTCACTGCACCCCAAAAAGATTGTGTTCACTGCACCCCACAAAGGATTTTGTTCACTGCACCCCAAAAAGATTGTGTTCACTGCACCCCAAAAAGGATGTTGTTCACTGCACCCCAAAAAGGATTTTGTTCACTGCACCCCAAAAAGATTGTGTTCACTGCACCCCACAAAGGATTTTGTTCACTGCACCCCACAAAGATTGTGTTCACTGCACCCCAAAAAGATTTTGTTCACTGCACCCCACAAAGATTGTGTTCACTGCACACCAAAAAGGATTGTGTTCACTGCACCCCAAAAAGATTTTGTTCACTGCAGCCCAAAAAGATTGTGTTCACTGCAGCCCAAAAAGATTGTGTTCACTGCAGCCCAAAAAGATTGTGTTCACTGCAGCTCACACACAGAAAAATGGATGTGGATCACTGACACCTGCCTATCTCCAATCCCACACCACACAGCAATATCGATTGTAGTTTGTAGAACACAGTTTCCCTAAAATTCAGCAGACTCTGTCCCTAACAGGATTGAGAAGAGATCGTAGATCAGGATTGAGTGCAGACCCCACCCCCCACACAGCAATATCGATTGTAGTTTGTAGAAGACACTGACCCTATATAATTCAGCAGACTCTATCCCTAAAATGCCTACAACTCGCCCTGCCTAAACACTCCGACCTGTCCCTCAATTCTATCCGGACACAAATGGTTTTTTCCTGCCTATCTTTCCCTAATCAGCAGCCAGCACGTTGATGTGTGCTCTGTCCCTGAATCTAAGCAGCATAATGACGCCGCTGCGGCTGCCTCGAACTTATAAAGACTTGGTCACATGCTTCAGACGGCCAATCACAGCTACTGAGACATTTGCAGGCATGGCTGGGATGGCTTAAGGCACACCAGTTAAACGATTGTTGATTGGCTGTTGAAAGCCCGCCATGAAAAGAGCGCCAAAGCATGCAAAACCCGGAAATAAAACGACCGAACACGGATTTTTACCCGAACATACAGTAAAGTGTCCGTGTCCGTGTTCGGGTACAAAAAATCCAATTATTCGGTACGAACACGAATAATACAGTCCGTGTTCGCTCAACACTAGTTGCAGCTAATTTGAAAAAGAAGATGAAAGGAAAATGAAAAAAAAAAAAAGAACAAAGGAAAACAACTGTATTTGTATATGAACCTTTTTTTTTTTTATGATAAATAATTTTGTAACTGTTTTTAAAAAATGAGAACATTTGAAAAAAAAAACCTGTGCTTTTGAACCTTTTCATGAAAACGAATTTGTTCCCTTTTAGATTGTAAGCTCTAACGAGCAGGGCCCTCTGATTCCTCCTGTATTGAATTGTACTGTAACTGTATTGTCTTCCCCCACATTGTAAAGCGCTGCGCAAACTGTTGGCGCTATATAAATCCTGTATAATAATAATAATTTGTAGCTAATTTAATAAAAGGAGATACATGAAAATAAAGCAAGGGAAAAAGGATAGGAAAAAAACTGTATTTGTAACTCATTTTGTAGCTAATTTAAAAAAGACGAGTGAAAAATTCCAAAAAATAAAAATAAAAAGTTCTGTATTTGCATATGAACCTTTTTTTTAATGATAAATAATTCTGTAATTAATTAAAAAAAAAAAAAGTGAGAAAATTTTGCATATATTAATTTTTTTTATAAATAATTTTGTAACTGATTTAAAAAAATCAGAACATTTGAAAAAAAAAACTGTGCTTTTGAGCCTTTTCATGAAAACTAATTTGTAGCTAATTTATTAAAAGGAGATAAATGAAAATAAAAAAGGGAAAAAAATAGGAAAACAACTGTATTTGTAACTCATTTGTAGCTAATTATTATTATTATTATTAAGGATTTCTATAGCGCCAGCAATTTACGCAGCGCTTTACAATATTAGAGGGAGACAGTACATATACAATACAATAAAGCACAAGAGGATTTAGAGGGCCCTGCTCAGAAGAGCTTACAATCTAATTTAAAAAAAGACCAGTGAAAAATTCCAAAAAATAAAAATAAAAAGCTCTGAATTTGCATATGAACCTTTTTTTTTTTAATGATAAATAATTCTGTAATTGATTAAAAAAAAAAAAGAGAGATAATTTCTATAAAAAAAATAAAAACCTTTATTTCCTTTGGAACCTTTTCATGATAACTAATGTTGTAGCTAATTTAAAAAAGATGAAAGGAAAATGAAAAAAAAAAAAAAAAAAAAAAAAAAAAAAAAGAAGAAAGGAAAACAACTGAATTTGTATATGAACCCTTTTGTAATAACTAGGTTTGTAGTTCATATTAAAAAAGATGAGTAAAAAAAAAAATGTATTTGCATATATTACTTTTTTTTAATAAATAATTTTGTAACTGATTTAAAAAAAAAATAAAAAAATTGGATAAGTTGAAAAAAAAAAAAAAACTTCTGCCTGAATTAGAAAGTGTATGATATCATTATATTTGATCATTTAAAATAACCATTTAACATACCAGAAAGAAGATGAAATACAGATACAATATATTTTTCGAGGGACAGCCTACCTGTCGCTGGAAGGATGGACAGAATGCCGGCAATCAGGAGGTAGGTGGTCATGGTGGTCCTGTACTATTATAAGAGCACTGAGCTTCTTTCCTGAGCTCTCTGTACTACGGTGTAATTTATTCCTGTGTGTTGGCATAGATAGACTCCGGGGAGGGAGGGGGGAGATGGCATGTTCCAATTAAAGTATGAAAGCTTTTCCATGTCATCAGATGGCTTGAGCAGGCAAAGCCCGGCATTGGTAAGCAAATACCGTGACATGTTGATGTTCAGCAACTGCATTAAGAACATATCTTGGATGCCAGCAGTAGCGGTCATGCGTAAAATAATGATACAATGCGTAAAATAATGATACAATGTGTAAAATAATGATACAATGTGTAAAATAATGATAAATGTGCATACCCAATCATCTCAGCGTCTTTTGGGCCACCTTGTGCTTTACAGTAGATGTAAACCTTAACTGGACCACATTTAGCTGTGCCATCCCGGAAAAATCTCCAACATGCGTCCAATATGTTTATTTCCTAGGATCGCCAGCTCCATCTAGTGGCCATAACCCAGTATTTTTCCTAATTGAGATATCTCAGGAAAATACCACATTCCGGCCACTAGATGGAGCTGCTGATCAAAGAAAATAAACATATTTAGGCAATTTACAGGGATTATTTGTGATGGCTCTGCACGTGTTTAAGACATTTGCACAGCAGGGACAGAGCATTGTCACCAGACCGGAAGATTTTGCTGCTCAATGACCAGGCCACTTTTTTTCAACTTGGCACTGCGTGAATTTAACTGACAATAGCCCGGTCATGCAATGCTGTACCCAAACGAAATTTACGTCCTTTTTTTCCCACATACAGAGCTTTCTTTTGGTGGTATTTGATCACCTGTGCGCTTTTTATTTTTTGCGATATTAATAAAAAAAAAGCGGAAATTTTGCAAAAAATTGACATTTTCTACTTTGACTTAAAAAATATCCAATATATTCAATTTTTGTCATATACTTAGGCCAAAATGTATTTAGCTACACGTGTTTGACAAAAAAATTCTCAATGAGCGTATTTTTTATCCACTCTAAGACCGGAAGATTTTACCCCCCTTCCTGACCAGGCCATATTTTGCGATTCGGCACTGCGTTACTTTAACGGACAATTGCGCGGTCGTGCGACGCTGTACCCAAATGAAATTTACGTCCTTTTCCCCCCCCACAAAAATAGAGCTTTGTTTTATAGGTATTTGATCACCTGTGCGATTTTTAATTTTTGAAAAAAAGAGCGACAATTTTGAAAAAAAAAAAAAAACAATATTTTTCAAATTCTGCTATATAACATTCCCAAAAAAATAAATAAAAAAAATCAAAATTTTTTAACATTTTAAGCCAATTTGTTTTCTGCTACATATTTTTGTTAAAAAAAATCGCAATAAGCGTATTTTGATTGGTTTGCGCAAAAGTTATCGCGTTTACCAACTACGGGAAAGATTTGTGTCATTTTTATTGTTTTTTTTTTGCTAGTAATGGCGGCAATCTGCGTTTTTTTGAAGGACTGCGACATTGCGGCGGACAGATCGGACCCCTGACTGACATTTTTGACACTTTTGGGGGGACCAGTGACATTACTACAGTAATCAGTGCTATAAATATGCACTGTTACTATAATAATCACACTGGCAGGGAAGGGGTTAACACTGTTGGTGATCAAGGGGTTAAATGCATGCCTCATACTTACTGACGTGTGTGTGTGGGGAGGGGGGTTCTGTGACACAGACAGAGATCGCAGGTTCAGCTATGCTGAATCCTGTGATCTGTCCCTGTCTGTCACAGAGAAGATCTGCCTGCTTTGTTTCCACAAGCAGGCGGATCTTCTCACACTTTCCCCGACGATTGGGGAAGAGAGAAGGCAATCGCCGCCTCTCCTCCTCCGGCCCGACTCCCGCTGTGTCTAAACACAGCGGGAGCGAGCCACTGGCGGGGCATGCGTGCCGCCGAGGCAGCTAGAAGTCCAGCGACGTCGGTCTACGCCGCTGGACCCAGGGCTGCCACTGTGCCGCAGTAGCAGCACAGTGAGCGGTTCTAAAGTGGTTAATAGGGAGATGGGGCACAGCGTGGTCATTTTATAACTGGGACAGAGTGTTGTCACCCTATGATAGGGAGACAAGGACAGAGTGTTATCACCCTATAACAGGGACAGCGTTCTGTCACCCTTTAATTTGGGAGACAGCGACAGAGCGTTATCACCCTATAACAGGGACAGAAAGTTCTCACCCAATAAAGTGGGGTACACACTATAAGAAAATTGGGCGAACGATTGTCCGATTTTCCTCGATGTTTCACAGCAAATCGGAACTGATAAAATAATTTGCTTACGAAAATGCGTACGAAAATTCTCGTACGACAAAAGCTTTTTTTTGTTGTTTCTGATCATGCGCAGTCTTTCTTTTCTGATTTTTTTTTCCAAAATTGTACGAAAACGGTACACATTTAAAGAAAATTGTTTGTTTTTTCCCCGTATGAGAAAAATTTTGGAGCTTGTCCCTTTGAGAATTTGCGTCCGAAAATTCTGAATCGTCTGTAGAAAGTTCTGTACATACTATACGAAAATCGGACGAAAATTATTTGGACAAAAATGTTCGCCCAATTTTCTTATAGTGTGTACGAGCCTAAAGGGGGTGTTTGATGAGCACAGAGCAAAGTTTTACTGCCCTTAGTTGACATC
>NC_138779.1:209948251-210096675 GCF_965119305.1 Pelophylax lessonae | reverse complement strand
GGTCGCCCTAGTGTGAACCGGCACTTAAAATTCTCTTTTTCCTTAATGTATAAAACACTATACACATTATATAAACATATATAAAATATATATATATAAATATATAAATATATATATATATATATATATATATATATATATATATATATTATATTATTATATATATATTATATTATTATTTATATATACATATATATATATATATATATATATATATATATACAGATATATATATATATATATATATATATATACATACACACACATATATATATGTATATATATATATATAATATTATATTATTATATATATAAATATTATTATATATATATATAACACATTATATAAAACACTGTTACTGTATCTTCATTCTAACCCCGTGATAAAAATGAATTTCCAATAAGAAAAATTAAAAAGAAAAATTATTCAATAGCAGACCTGGGACAGTAAAAAGCCTAAAAAATAAAAAACTGTGCACACCTTTGGGGATATACAGCCATAAAAATAGAAATTCCAGATTTTCTTTCCCTTCATCTTAGTTGTTAAAAAAATTAGATTAAAAAAAAAGGATAAAAAAACATTTAAAGTTTAAAATTGTTAAAATATTTATTTTTTAATATGTATGCTAACATTTTTTGTGGTAACTAAGTTTATAGCTAGTTAAAAAAAAATACAGAATACAGAATACTTTATTAATCCCAAATGGAATTTGGGAAATTGTAGCGACACAGACACACCTAACAAAGACAACACAAGACAACACAAGATCACAACAATGAACAGAACAAGATACAAAAACACAACAAAATTATCAATACCAGCCATTAGTACCAAATAAAACAAATTAAAACTGCTCTACAAATAAAACTATTCATACAAATAAAATACAACATAGAATAAATAATTTAGATTAAAATAACAGAAAATCAAACTACCAAAAAAAGAAGATGAGTAAAAAACTAAACAAAAAAACACAAAAACAATCTGTATTTACATATGAACTTTTTTAAGGTAATATTTGTTTTTTTTTGTTTTTTTTTGTTTTTTTTTTTAGCTAAAAGTGATATAAGTGAAAAATTACAACAGTGAAAGGTACTGTGGCATAAAAGAAAAAAAATCCTTTTTTTTTTATCTTAGTAGTAAAAACAACTAAAGACGATAATCATAAATATTTAAAATTTACAGATTTTAATTTGCTTGAGACCCAATAAAGATATTGAACAAGGACCTTTTTGTAATACCTAATTTTGTAACCTATTTATTAACAGAGGATGAGTGAAAAAAAAAATCTGTATTTGCTAGAACCTTCTCATTATAACAAATTCTGTAGCCAGTTTAATAAAAGGAGATAAGCTGAAAAAAAAGAAAAAAGGAAAAAAACTGTATTTGCATATGAACCTTTTTGTAATATCTAATTTTGTAGCTAATTAAAAAAAAAAAAAAAGACTAGTGAACAAATCTGTATTTGCATATGAACCTTTTTTTTAATGATAAATCATTTTGTAACAAATTTTTAAAAATGTTAAAATTTGAAAAAAAAAACAAAAAAACCTGTATTTGCTTTTGAACCTTTTCACGAAAACTCATTTTGTAGCTGATGTATGTTGTATGCATGTATTTGTAACTAATTTTGTAGCTGATGTAAAAAAAAAGTGAAAAATTAAAAAAAAAAACTGTATTTGCATATGAACCTTTTTTTTTATAATAAATAATTTTGTAACTGAAAAAAATTAAAACCTGTATTTATCCTTGGAACCTTCTCATGAAAACTATTTTTTTAGCTAATTTAATAAAAAAAGATAAGTGAAAAAAAAAAATTTCGTAGCTAATGAAGGAAAAGACGAGTGAAAAATTCCAAAAGAATAAAAAAAAATTAATAAATCTGTATTTTCATATGAATCTTTTTTTATGATAAATAATTTTGTAATTTATTAAAAAACAAAAAACAAAAAAAAAACTGTATTTGCTTTTGAACCTTTTCACGAAAACTAATTTTGTAGCTAATTTAATAAAAGGAGATAAGTGAAAAAAAAATAGGAAAAAAAACTGTATTTGTAACTCATTATGTAGCTAATTTTAAAAAAGATGCGTGAAAAATTATAAAAAAAAAAAAAAAATTCTTTATTTGCATATGAACCTTTTTTTTTTTTAAATAAATAATTTTGTAATTGATTTGAAAAAAAAAAGAAACTTGTATTTCCTTTGGAACCTTTTCATAACTAATGTTGCAGCTAATTTGAAAAAGAAGATGAAAGGAAAATGAAAAAAAAAAAAGAACAAAGGAAAACAACTGTATTTGTACATGAACCTTTTTTTTTTTTTTATGATAAATAATTTTGTAACTGTTTTTAAAAAATGAGAACATTTGAAAAAAAAAAAACCTGTGCTTTTGAACCTTTTCATGAAAATGAATTTGTTCCCTTTTAGATTGTAAGCTCTAACGAGCAGGGCCCTCTGATTCCTCCTGTATTGAATTGTACTGTAACTGTATTGTCTTCCCCCACATTGTAAAGCGCTGCGCAAACTGTTGGCACTATATAAATCCTGTATAATAATAATAATTTGTAGCTAATTTAATAAAAGGAGATACATGAAAATAAAGCAAGGGAAAAAGGATAGGAAAAAAACTGTATTTGTAACTCATTTTGTAGCTAATTTAAAAAAAGACGAGTGAAAAATTCCAAAAAATAAAAATAAAAAGTTCTGTATTTGCTTATGAACCTTTTTTTTTTAATGATAAATAATTCTGTAATTGATTTAAAAAAAAAAAAAAAAAGAGAAAATTTGAAAAAAAAAAAACTGAACTTCCTTTGGAACCTTCTCATGATAACTAATGTAGCAACTTTAATAAAAGAAGATGAAAGGAAAATTAAAATAAAAAAGAAGAAAGGAAAACAACTGTATTTGTATATGAACCCTTTTGTAATAAGTAGATTTGTGGTTATTTAAAAAAAAAAAAAAATCAGTATTTGCATATATTACTTTTTTTTATAAATAATTTTGTAACTGATTTAAAAAATGAGAACATTTGAAAAAAAAAAAAACTGTGCTTTTGAACCTTTTCATGAAAACTAATTTGTAGCTAATTTAATAAAAGGAGATAAATGAAAATAAAAAAAGGGAAAAAAAATAGGAAAAAAAACTGTATTTGTAACTCATTTGTAGCTAATTATTATTATTATTAAGGATTTCTATAGCGCCAGCAATTTACGCAGCGCTTTACAATATTAGAGGGAGACAGTACATATACAATACAATAAAGCACAAGAGGATTTAGAGGGCCCTGCTCAGAAGAGCTTACAATCTAATTTAAAAAAAGACCAGTGAAAAATTCCAAAAAATAAAAATAAAAAGTTCTGAATTTGCATATGAACCTTTTTTTTTTAATGATAAATAATTCTGTAATTGATTAAAAAAAAAAAAAGAGAGAAAATTTCTATAAAAAAATAAAAACCTTTATTTCCTTTGGAACCTTTTCATGATAACTAATGTTGTAGCTAATTTAAAAAAGATGAAAGGAAAATGAAAAAAAAAAAAAAAAAAAAAGAAGAAAGGAAAACAACTGAATTTGTATATGAACCCTTTTGTAATAACTAGGTTTGTGGTTCATATTAAAAAAGATGAGTAAAAAAAAAAAAATGTATTTGCATATATTACTTTTTTTAATAAATAATTTTGTAACTGATTTAAAAAAAAATAAAAAAATTGGATAAGTTGAAAAAAAAAAAAACTTCTGCCTGAATAAGAAAGTGTATGATATCATTATATTTGATCATTTAAAATAACCATTTAACATACCAGAAAGAAGATGAAATACAGATACAATATATTTTTCGAGGGACAGCCTACCTGTCGCTGGAAGGGTGGACAGAATGCCGGCAATGAGGAGGTAGGTGGTCATGGTGGTCCTGTACTATATTATAAGAGCACTGAGCTTCTTTCCTGAGCTCTCTGTACTACGCTATAATATATTCCTGTGTGTTGGCATAGATAGACTCCGGGGAGGGAGGGGGGAGATGGCATGTTCCAATTAAAGTATGAAAGCTTTTCCATGTCATCAGATGGCTTGAGCAGGCAAAGCCCGGCATTGGTAAGCAAATACCGTGACATGTTGATGTCCAGCAACTGCATTAAGAACATATCTTGGATGCCAGCAGTAGCGGTCATGCGTAAAATAATGATACAATGTGTAAAATAATGATACAACGCGTAAAATAATGATAAATGTGCATACCCAATCATCTCAGCGTCTTTTGGGCCACCTTGTGCTTTACAGTAGATGTAAACCTTAACTGGACCACATTTAGCTGTGCCATCCCGGAAAAATCTCCAACATGCGTCCAATATGTTTATTTCCTAGGATCGCCAGCTCCATCTAGTGGCCATAACCCAGTATTTTTCCTAATTGAGATATCTCAGGAAAATACCACATTCCGGCCACTAGATGGAACTGCTGATCAAAGAAAATAAACATATTTAGGCAATTTACAGGGATTATTTGTGATGGCTCTGCACGTGTTTAAGACATTTGCACAGCAGGGACAGAGCATTGTCACCAGACCGGAAGATTTGGCTGCTCAATGATCAGGCCACTTTTTTTCAACTTGGCACTGCGTGAATTTAACTGACAATAGCCCGGTCATGCAATGCTGTACCCAAACGAAATGTACGTCCCTTTTTTCCCACAAACAAAGCTTTCTTTTGGTGGCATTTGATCACCTCTGCGCTTTTTATTTTTTGCAATATTAAAAAAAAAAAGAGCGGAAAATTTGCGAAAAATTGACATTTTCTACTTTGACTGTTAAAAAATATCCAATATATTCAATTTTTGTCATATATTTAGGCCAAAATGTATTTATCTACATGTCTTTGACAAAAAAATTCTCAATGAGCGTATTTTTTATCCACTCTAAGACCGGAAGATTTTACCCCCCTTCCTGACCAGGCCATATTTTGCGATTCGGCACTGCGTTACTTTAACGGACAATTGCGCGGTCGTGCGACGCTGTACCCAAATGAAATTTACATCCTTCCCCCCCCCCGCAAAAATAGAGCTTTCTTTTTGGTGGTATTTGATCACCTGTGCGATTTTTAATTTTTGAAAAAAAGAGCGACAATTTTGAAAAAAAAAAAAAAAACAATATTTTTCACATTCTGCTATATAACATTCCCAAAAAAAATTAAAAATCAAAATTTTTAAACATTTTTGTTTTCTGCTACATATTTTTGGTAAAAAAAAAAAAAAATTGCAATGGGCGTATGTTGATTGGTTTGCGCAAAAGTTATCGCGTCTACTAACTACGGGAAAGATTTATGTCATTTTTATTGTTTCTTTTTTTTTTTCTTACTAGTAATGGCGGCGATCTGAAATTTTTTGTGAGACTGTGACATTGCGGCAGACAGATTGGACCCCTAACTGACATTTTCGACACTTTTGGGGGGACCAGTGACATTACTACAGTAATCAGTGCTAAAAAATACGCACTGTTACTGTAATAATGACACTGGTAGGGAAGGGGTTAATACTGTTGGTGATCAAGAGGGTAAATCAATGCCTCATACTTACTGACGTGTGTGTGGGGGGAGGGGGGTTCTGTGACACAGACAGAGATTGCAGGTTCAGCTATGCTGATTCCTGTGATCTCTCCTTGTCTGTCACAGAGAAGATCCGCCTGCTTTGTTTAAACATGCAGGCGGATCTTCTCACACTTTCCCCGACGATCGGGGAAGAGAGAAGGCAATAGCCGCCTCTCCTCCTCCGGCCTGACTCCCGCTGTGTCTAAACACAGCGGGAGCGAGCCACCGGCGGTGCAAGCGTGCCGCCGAGGCAGCTAGAAGTCCAGTGACGTAGGTCTACGCCGCTGGACCCAGGGCTGCCACTGTGCCGCAGTAGCAGCACAGTGAGCGGTTCTAAAGTGGTTAATAGGGAGATGGGGCACAGCGTGGTCATTTTATAACTGGGACAGAGTGTTATCACCCTATAACAGGGACAGCGTTCTGTCACCCTTTAATTTGGGAGACAGCGACAAAGCGTTATCACCCTATAACAGGGACAGAAAGTTCTCACCCAATAAAGTGGGGTACACACTATAAGAAAATTGGGCGAACGATTGTCGGAACCGATAAAATCATTTTCTTACGAAAATGCGTACGAAAATTCTCGTACGACAAAAGCTTTTTTTTGTTGTTTATTGTTTCTGATCAGGCGCAGTCTTTCTTTTCTGATTTTTCTTGTACAAAAATCGTACGAAAACGGTACACATTAAAAGAAAATCGTTTGTTTTTTTCCCCGTATGAGAAAAATTTTGGAGCTTGTCCCTTTGAGAATTTGCGTCCGAAAATTCTGAATCGTCTGTAGAAAGTTCTGTACATACTATACGAAAATCGGACGAAAATTATTTGGACAAAAATGTTCGCCCAATTTTCTTATAGTGTGTACGAGCCTAAACGGGGTGTTTGATGAGCACAGAGCAAAGTTTTACTGCCCTTAGTTGACATCCCATTGGACAGTGCCATCTAGTGGTAACATGTTAAAAAACAGTTGCTTTGTGGATAGATAGATAGATAGATAGATAGATAGATAGATAGATAGATAGATAGATAGATAGATAGATAGATAGATAGATAGATAGATAGATAGATAGATAGATAGATAGATAGATAGATAGATAGATAGACAGACAGATAGATAGTTAGACACTCAGACAGACACTCAGACAGATAGACACTCAGATAGATAGATAGACAGACAGACAGACACACTCAGACAGATAAACACTCAGATAGATAGAAAGACACTCAGACAGACAGACACTCAGACAGACAGATAGATAGATAGATAGATAGATAGATAGATAGATAGATAGATAGATAGATAGATAGATAGATAGATAGATAGATGGATAGATAGATAGACACTCAGACAGACAGACACTCAGACAGATAGACTTTCAGATAGATAGATAGACACTCAGACAGACAGACACTCAGACAGATAGACACTCAGATAGATAGATGGATAGATGGATAGATAGATAGATAGATAGATAGATAGATAGATAGATAGATAGATAGATAGATAGATAGATAGATAGATAGATAGATAGATAGATAGATAGATAGATAGATAGATAGATAGATAGTTAGACACTCAGACAGACAGACAGACAGACACTCAGACAGATAGACACTCAGATAGATAGATAGACAGACAGACAGACACACTCAGACAGATAAACACTCAGATAGATAGAAAGACACTCAGACAGACAGACACTCAGACAGACAGACACTCAGACAGACAGACACATAGATAGATAGATAGATAGATAGATAGATAGATAGATAGATAGATAGATAGATAGATAGACACTCAGACAGACAGACAGACAGACACTCAGACAGATAGACACTCAGATAGATAGATAGACAGACAGACAGACACACTCAGACAGATAGACACTCAGATAGATAGATGGATAGATGGATAGATAGATAGATAGATAGACAGACGGATAGATAGATAGATAGATAGATAGATAGATAGATAGATAGATAGATAGACAGACGGATAGATAGATAGACAGACGGATAGATAGACAAGATAGATAGATAGAGTATCTATCTATCTATCTATCTATCTATCTATCTATCTATCTATCTATCTATCTATCTAGACAGACAGACAGACAGACACACACTCAGACAGATAAACACTCAGATAGATAGATAGATAGATAGATAGATAGATAGATAGATAGATAGATAGATAGATAGATAGATAGATAGATAGATAGATAGATAGATAGATAGATAGATAGATAGATAGATAGATAGATAGATAGACAGACAGACAGATAAACACCCTATTTCTTGGTATATCCTAGACATGCTGTTCGATGGAAGTGTGGTAATGAATAATTCGTTCTCATGAACAGACGCTGTAGGTGCTCTGCATTTTAGTTTACACACTTAAAACCACAAAATATAATTTCAATTGACACACAAACAACACTACAGAAGTATTGGGTAAAAAAAAAAGGATTCGATTTATTTATTTCTAAGGTAATAACAACAAGATTTACACAATTGGGAAAAAATGTAACTAATCTAAAGTATCTCTATTACAGAAAAAAAAAGGTTAATCAATAAAGGGAACCTGTCAGACCACAAGTATAGAAGTCACAGTCCTTTCAGTCAGTAATCGAAGATAGATTCATTATGATATTGAAGACTCCCATTTCTTGCTAAAGTTGGCCACTTATAATGTTCAGGAACGCTTCCCTTGTAAAAATTGCTGGGCATTTTTATTTTCCAAAAGGTATTTGTAAGGTAAAAAGTTAGATTTTATATAACCTTGGCCCATCTTTTGCATTGGCAGTCCTGCTCCTCCTTGTGTCTGGAAATGAGAACACTATGGGGGTTTATTTACTAAAACTGGAAAGTGCAACATCTGGTTCAGCTGTGCATAGAAACCAATCAGCTTCCAGTTTTTTTTTTGTCAAAGCTTAATTGAACAAGCTATAGCTATAATACTATAGCAAGCAATTTTTAGGGGGAGAAGAGGCCTGAACCTTTTGAATGGACCTGGTAATTTATTGTAAGATCCCCTTTAAATACCCTAGACCAGCGTAAAAAGACATTTCCTAAACCAACATTACTATTGTCAGATGTGGAGCCTCAGGTAAAACCAGTAAAGAGTGCTAAAAATGATATCTAATTTTACAATTTTTACTAAATAGATTGGAATCAAAGGAGAAGGCAAAATGGAGGTGCTTTTTGGTGGTTTATAAGTAGGCAGTGGCTTGAAACGGCTCCTGAGGGTTGCATAAGCTGCTTTCAACTATTCTGGAAAAGGCCCCCTTTTAACCTCATTTTTTTATTTGTTTATCACTGAAAAATGGACAAACCCCCCCCCCCCCCCGAAAAAATCAAAAGAAGCAGTACACAAATAACACAAATAACATACATGGCATACATAGAAAAAAGGAAAAAAATAGACAAAAAAAAAATAATAATCTGCCCATAAATACACCCCCAAAACATTTTTTAAAGAAAAAATGATCAAGGTTTTTTTTTAAGCAGAATTGAAGATTTTAAATTGAAATTTCCACTTCAGAGAAAGCCTGCCAACAATTTTGTTGTGAAATTATTTTGCCAAAGTCACTCTGTTCATTCCTATTAACCAGCAGGTGTAAAACACCATTTAACATTTTACCTCCCTTTCATGCCTTGTAGGAACAGTGGACAAAGCTGTGTCTATGGACTGCTCTTGGTAACATAGGAAATTATCAGATTATCAGGCAGGATAAACCAGTATTTTTTTTTTTGCGCATATTAAACACATAAAATATTTTTAATGGTTTGACTAACAGACCAAAAGGCAGCAAATAGAAGTCCATTGTTGGGGTTACACATACTTTAAGACTTAAATGTATTTTTTTTCTCTTTTTTCACCACTCTACATACACTTCTTAGCTCTTTAGGGAAGTTTATCCTATGACTTTGACAAGGAACATGGGAGCAAAAATCAGCAACAACAGACTATACTGAAGGCTCCCACTCCCGCTGGGACAAGTGAACTTCATCTCTTCTACTGTGTCTCCGGTTTTAAAGTCCATCTTCTTCATACACAATCCCGGTGTGCCGCAACCGCTCAGAGATGTGTCAGGAGACGACTCTGTGGAGTAAATATAAAACTACATTACTATAAAACATCACCAGTCACTAAAATCTTAGAAAAACATTTAACTGAACATATTGACTTCAATTCAAAAGGTGTTTTGATATTTTTTAAGCATGTAGCTTGCAGTCGAGGTATACCTGCCATTAAGGTCTTTAATTAGGCACATGAAGGGGGATCCCATTTTCATTAAAAAGACACAACAGGCCCACCCAAACCCCACCGCTAATTAGGTGGGGACTGCCCACTTATGACCCCGTGAGCACCATAATGAATGCCTTATTTGAGTTACTGCACATGTGCAGTACCACAAATAAGGGTGACACTTTGATCCTGCGACATTGACTAGGACATCTGGAATAAAGACCCCCTAAGGACCAGCATATCAGGGGGCATAGCTTAGGGAGCTGCATTGACTGAGGATTTCACATCTATACATGCACACTAGTATTGGCTCTGGTGATTGGTGGTTTTATGCTTAAATGTTCATTGCTCAATAGATGAGTTTTTCTTATGATGGCATCCCTACTATCCCTACTACTGAGTGTCAATGGGGCTCTAAAGCTCAGCCTGGAGCAGCACCACCAAGTACTAAGGTCCAAGATGCAGGACTGTTCCAGCAAATCTGAAATGAAACAGGTTCCAGTGAGTGGAGGAGAGCTCCTTCCCTTAGATCAACCCCCACAGTCCATAGATTGGTCTTCCACAGGTTCCCTCTACAAAAACTGCAGGGATCTCATGTCACATAAAACCAAGCATAGTTTATGAGGGAAATCTTTTGGATGTATTTTACCCCTATCTAGATCAGAGTGAACACCAGATTTAAGAAATGAAAAAAGTTATTATCTTCTTCATCTAGGTGGCACTACAATCTATTCAAGGTGGTGGAGAACATCATTCTTTAAAGGTAGTCCAGTGCCTAATTAGTCCAATCATTGGTACATTGTTTCTTCCAAACTCTCCTATCTCTGAGTATGGGAGAGTTTGTAAGGCAGCTTTAATATAAGAGGCTGATACCAAGTCAAATTCAAGCACTTACATTTAAAAAAATACATTTAGTGATCTATTAAGTAGCGATTTAGAGCTGCATTAATGCACACCTATATCTGCCTAAAGTTCAGCTTTAAATTTTCTTTGTTTAATCGCATTCATAATAAAGAAAGAAAATGTGTACAAAGCCATACTTTTTGTAATAAATAATGAGACACATTGCTTCTCATCCCCAGTGCAGTCTTTGCGGGTGCTGGAAGTACATGGTGTTTCCCCAGAACCTTGACATTCCATACAGGAGAACCCGTTCTTCTCTGTTTTAGTCTGTGGCACTAGCATTGAAGAAGAGATAAAGGTCAGTACACAATTTTTAGAGTAATCTAAGCACAGTTTGACAGTATAACTAGACAAATTAGGGCAAGGTGAACTAAGGAACCAAAAAGTTCCCCAGCTGTTGTGATCGCAACTCAAGCTTCAGGCGAAACCTCCCACCTCTGCACATATCCTAGGGAAAGGACACATTCTGGGGATTCCTCCCCTTCATCAATGTACTCCTAGGGGTGGAGCACATTATGGGGATCCCTCCCCTTTATCAGTGTACTGCTAGGGACAGGACACGTTTTGGGGATTCCTCTTCTTCATCAGTGTACTGTTAGGGGCGGTGCAAATAACAGGGATTTCTCCCCTTCATCAGTCTGCTCCTAGGGACAGGACACATTATGGGGATTTCTCCCCTTCACGTGTGTGTACTCTGTCAGGTTTATTGGGGTGATTAAATAATAGGAAAAAAAAATGAATTTAAAAAGCCATGTATATTCCATCTTATGCATATAGATTTTGAACAGCACAGCTTCCATCTTGTTTTGGAGGTGAATGAAAGTTCATATATGTTCTTTGGCAAAATGTCTCTTACAAAAGAGTCTAAAATTTCAACAGAGATCTTTGTATTTCTATTAAATCATAAATAAGTGGTACATGGACATCTCATCAGATAAGACATAATGGTAGTGCTAGTCTGTCTGTAAGTATTTTACCAATGGACAATAGCCCAGTGTACTTTATCAGACAGGTAAAATATATATAAGTGTTAAAGATGCATTATATCGTATGTAAGAAAACACGAGTAATAATTATACGTATATGTATACATATTTATTTAGGAACGTTATATCACATTTTGGGTTTATATTTTTACACATAGTAATCTTACTTAAGCTAAATACTAATTACCTCATTTTATGTAAGTTTGTGTTTAAGTTTTTAAGGTAATATAAATCCTACAAGCCAGACACTATGTCTCACAGTAATGGCAGAATTTAAATAATGAATGGCTTTTCACTGGCCAGACATGTCAAAGGTCATCAGATAATAATTGTGGTCTAATTATTTTATGCTGAATCTAATGAACAGTATAATACTGCCACCTTTGGAGATACTACTAAATGTAGTCTTGGGGTAAATGAGATTTTCCAATATAAAAATATATATTGTATTAAAAATATAATTATTTAAATGGCTTACCAGATCCAATAATTGCCAGGGTACATGATGGAGATTAGATGGACATTTATGTATGTACTGAGAGTATGGACAAGTTTTTATGTTGCTTTGATGATTACTCTAAAATATAAAGAAATCATCATTTAACTTTAATATCTAATATTGGGTTATTAGGAGAGGTGTGACTATGACCTCACCAGTTAATGGGTAGAATATCCCAACCAATGGGGATAATGTTCCTCCCTCTGGGTTTAACTTATGGTAATTTTAATAGTCCTTTGTCCAATACCATATAAAAAGGAGAACCCAGATGTAATAGGACACATTACACATACTGACAACACCCCTTACACTTGCAACACACACACTACTCACATCCATACATATACTCATCTGAACATACTCCATTTTGCTCCATCATTTATCTGAAACTTTGAAGGACGCCAAACGAAACTCCTCCCTCACTGGCCACCATCTTGGGAAGGCATCCATCTTAAGATCTTAAGGACTCTGGTAATGACCATTTGAAGCTAGCAGCCATCTTAAGTGTGGTAAATATAACCTTGCCATTTATTTGATTATTTAACAATTGTTTATTTCCTTCCTTATATGTTTTATATTGCATATTTAAGGGTCATAAGATTACAATCCCAGCCGTATAAACCATAGTAGATTTTCTCTAAAAAGCTGATTTTTGTTTTTATACATTTTTATTAATATCAGATTCAGCGCATTATTGCGACATCTGCAGTGGAGTGACTATCGGCTGCGCCATTCGCAGACATTTGCGGTCTGATTATTTAGAATACTTACCTATGGTTTATGCTATACCTGGAGAAAAGGTAATCTTGCTTTCATTTTGTTTCATTTTTAGTTTCATTATTGAGCTACATATCACATTGCATTGATTGTTTAAAGTTTGTATTTTATGTAGAGTTATTTTTTTTGTGTCATTTCTAGTTTGATCATTTATTGTGAATACATGTCTTGTGAATAAATATCTTTATATATATATTCCTTACTGTAGACTGTTTTCACTAAGATTGGTATATGCTTTTAAAAAATAAATTAATCAATTAAAACGAACTTGTCACATATTGATTTGTGGAAATAAGTTGAGATTCTCCTACCTCACAGATCTTTGCTTATTGACATAAATAGACACTGTTATATTCAGAGCAGTATAAATATTCTGACAACTCCAAGGGACAGGACTTATTCTGGGGATTCTTCCCCGAAACCAGTATAATCCTAGGGGCAGGACACATAACAGAGATTCCTCCCCTTCATCAGTCTGCTCCTAGGGACAGGACACATTATGGGGATTTCTCCCCTTCATGTGTGTGTACTCCTAGGTACAGGACTTATTCTGGGGATTCTTCCTCTTCACCAGTAAACTCCTAAGGGGAGGACACATAACAGGGATTCCTCCCCTTCATCAGTCTGCTCCTAGGGACAGGACACATTATGGAGATTTCTTCCCTTCTTCAATTTACTGTACTCTTAGGATTTTTTTCTGGGGATTCCATTGCAGAATCCTCCCCTTCATCAGTCTACTCATAGGGACAGGACAGGTTTCAGGGATTCCTGACCTTCATCAGTGTACTGCTAGGATGCACTATGGGATTCCCCCCATCATCAGTGTACTTCTAGAGAGAGGACATATTCCGGGGGATTCCTGCCCTTCATCAATGTACTCTGGGAGGGGAAATGTTATAGTGATTCCTCCCTTTCATCAGTCTGCTCCTAGGGGCAGGACACATTACAGGGATTGCTCCTCTTCATCAGTGTACTTCTAAGAGTGGGACACATTACAAAGATTCCTCCCCTTCTTAAGTCTGTTCCCAGGGGCAGGACATGTTATGGGGATTCCTCCTTTTCATTAGTGTACTCCTAGGGACAGGATGCATCCTGGGGATTCCTTCTCTTCACTGATGTACTTCTAGTGTCAAGATGCATTCTGGGGAATCTTCTTTAACAATGAACTCGTAGGGGTGGAACAAGTTATGGAGATTCCTCTCCTTCATCGATATGCACTGCATTCTAGACTGTTGCTTTAAAATGTTTCCATTTTTGGAAGCTGATGTTTTCTATATGTAGCCACTGGCCATGGGAGTACATTTTGCAATGGTATATACCGAATAAGCTCTGCATTCTTTTATGTATGTGAATAGAGATGGGCCCCACAGTCCCCTGCCCACCGAACCCAACAACCAAAGCCCAGGGTTGTCGGGAAGAGACCCTTGTCCCCATTAACATGGGGACAAAGTGCTTTGGGGTGGAGAAGGGTGGGACAGAGCCCCCTGCCCCAAAGCACCCCCCCCATGTTGGGGGCATGTGGCCTGGTATGGTTCAGGAGGGTGGGGGAGCGCACGCTTGTCCCTCCCTTTCCTGACCTGCCAGGCTGCATGCCCGGATAAGGTCTAGTATGGATTTTGAGGGGGACCCCACAGAATTTTTTAAAAAAATGTTGGGGTGGGGTGTTCCCTTAAAATCCATACCAGACCCAAGGGGTGGGACCCCTTTTGTTTTTTTTTTCTAACCAACACTTTTTTTTTTTAATTCAGCTGTCAGCAGAGAAACCCATTGACAGCAGATGACTCATCAGTTGTTAAGGATGCTGCAGCCGCCTCCGTAACAACCAGCTTACACTGCGCCCTGATTGGGAAAAGCTTTGCCCAATCAGGGCGCAGAATGCAGTGCGCAGTGCATTGCAGGGTGTTTGACGGGGCGAACACCCTGCAAATTTGGGTGTTAAGCGAACGTTTGAACAGGCAAATGTTCAGCCTGAACTCATGCTCGGGGTGAACCATTCACCAAACCAGTGTTAATTTCGTCGACTAAAACCGACTAAAACGTTTTCGTCGACTAACACAATTCAGATGACTAAAATACGACTAAAACTAAAATGGCATTTTAGTCAAAAGACTATAACTAAAACTAAATCGAAATTTGCTGCCAAAAATTAACACTGGTGCATGCTCAAAGCATAAATAATAACATATTAGATTTTTCACTCCAGGACCAGCAGTAGTATATAATGAGTTTGGAAATTGTAGAGAAATGCTTAAATAATGCATTACAAATTACAATTGAACTACACCCATTTGATTATAGATGACTAAAATTAGTTTTAGTCGACTAAAATGTAGGGCGTTTTAGTCGACTAAAATATACTGGAGTTTTAGTCGACTAAATACGACTAAAACTAAAACACTTGCAGAAGACTAAAATAGGACTAAAACTAAAATGCCATTTTAGTCCTAAGACTAAGACTAAAACTAAATTGAAATTTGCTGCCAAAATTAACACTGCACCAAACACTATTTGTGAGTGCAATATAATTTTTTCATTGAAGATGGTAAAAATAAGTACACTTGTTTAAAGTGATTTCATTCTTCTGTTATCTGACTCATGGAGCTACCTTTAGTTCATGAAGACTCCTGTGTTTACTGAATACTGTGCTTTACATTAGTGCACTTTTTAAGTTCTAAGCACCTGACCCAAAGTTGCCCTAACATGAGGAAGATTTACAAGAATGTGTAAGAGTACTATGACCCATACTTTTACTGCATCGGCCACTTTCTTATATGTAGATAGGTAGGAAGGGTTGTAGGATGCAACAACTATTTCCTGGGGAATGTCTAGAGATAGTAACTGCAGTACAGCAGTACCCTGAATAATTTACATTTTGTCGTAAATTCTCCTGAAAATTAGGCACATCTATGCCTAAATCTATATAGCTGTATATCTGCAGTGTGAGGTCATTTAATGTACTGCTGCTTGGACTGATATTTAGTGATGTCACTACTGTGCTGCTTACTGTTCTCCATGATGGAGAGGAAGCCGTACCTAAGGACCTGCAGCATAAGGATCACCCTGCTTCTGTTTCATTCATTGTGGACTTTCTGCACCTTTCTGGCTGCTTATTGAATGATTATTACCAACTACCGTATATACTCGAGTATAAGCCGAGTTTTTCAGCACATTTTTTTTGTGCTGAAAACTTCCCCCTCGGCTTATACTCGAGTCAAAAAAAAAAGTTCCCGGCCGCTCCGACGTGTTTAAGATTTAAAAATGGTGCCGCCCGGCGTATACATGTCACCGCGCATGCGCCGCCGCCGCTCGGGACAGGCCGGGAATAGCCGAACGTATACCAGCTTTCCCGAGCGGCGGCGGCTCGTGCGCAATGATGTTTCGGCGCTGGGCAGCGCCATTTTTAAAATGAAGGGGCCTCTGGAACAGGTAAGTGAAACACAGCCGCGCTAGTATGCCCGCAACCCCGCATCCTCTTGTACCATGCTTGCCACCCTGCATTCTTCTGTACCATGCCAGCCACACTGCATTCTCCTGTACCATGCCAGCCACCCTGCATTCTCCTGTATCATGCCAGCCACACTGCATCCTCCTGTACCATGCCAGCCACCCTGCATTCTCCTGTACCATGCCAGCCACCCTGCATTCTCCTGTACCATGCCAGCCACCCTGCATTCTCCTGTACCATGCCAGCCACCCTGCATTCTCCTGTACCATGCCCGCCACCCTGCATTCTTCTGTACCATGCCAGCCACCCTGCATTCTCCTGTAACATGCCAGCCACCCTGCATTCTCCTGTACCATGCCAGCCACCCTGCATTCTCCTGTACCATGCCTGCCACCCTGCATTCTCCTGTACCATGCCCGCCACCCTGCATTCCTACCCTAGGCTTATACGCGAGTCAATCATTTTTCCCAACTTTTTGTGGTAAAAGTAGGGGCCTCGGCTTATACTCGGGTCGGCTTATACTTGAGCATATATGGTAGTCAGTAGATAACCTGCCATCGGAAGGCAGCTCTGACATGAGCTCTACCTTTACCTAGATGGCCACCTCTATACAGAGACACAGTACAGAACAAGGCATGGTAAGTCAGTGATGGGGAAAAGATCAGCTGCAGGAAGATAACAAGCAATACTGGTGACTAGCCCTTGGCCCTGTGCTTGCCTAGTCACAGTTTGGGTCTTATTTGAATTACTTAAAATTAAAGGCTCCTGTATGGCAGCATAAAAAAGTAACAAATCCAGTTACTAATTGATGTCCAAGCTTCATAATATAAATAAAAAGCTTCCTTTGCCTTCCCTGACTGCGCCAAATCCTCTTTCATTTGTATCTCACACGCTTCCTCTCCTAGACACTGCAGCGCACAATGGGAGGGTTTCAGCAACAGCGGCAGTGCTGTCAATCCAAAAAGCAGTGGGCAGGTCTAGGTGTGGCCAAGTGCTGATTGACAGGTTACAGCCATGTGAATCAGCAGTGACTATGGTGATAGCCAACTCCCCCGCAGCATCTTTGCTTTCCACTGTAGTGCAAACAGGCGCAGCCTACATGAGAGTGGTGACTCTGCTTTGAGTTCATGAGCAGTGCAGCATCGTTGCCTCACCATCACAGGAAGCTTCATTGGGTGGGCTTCACTGGCAGGTTCTATACATATTTTTTTGGACTTTTCATAAAGACTAGGAGAAAATTGTAAGTGCAGATGAACTTATAATTGAGTGTTGCATTTTCTGTAATGGGAGGCAGGGCCGGCGCTCCCGCTAGGCGAGCTAGTCGGTCGCCTAGGGCGCACTGCTGCCTAGGGGCGCAGTCACGGATGCAGTTCTCCCTCCTGCTCCCACCACGGATGCTGGCCCCCTTGCGCTGCGCGCCCCCGTGGATGCTGTCCCATCTCGCGCTGCGCCCCCCCATGAATGCTGGCCCCCTAGCGTTTCCCTCCTCTCTCAGCGCCCGTGATGTGCAGCTCCGCCCACCGCTACTTCCGGGTTTCGTCACATGGACCCGTGGGCGGCAGGGAGGAAAGTGCTGGTGGCGGAATCTGGCTGCCCCGGAGACCAGAGAACATAGGATGCTGAGCCGTGAGGAGGCGGTGCTGTGGCTGCTCTGGGGGAGGTAAGATTAGTGCATGGAGACCTTTGTGTGCTGCTGCTGTGCCTTATGTTACCTGACACCCTGCTACCCCCTCTCACCTGACACCCTGCTACCCCCCCACCTGACACACTGCTACCTGCTACTCCCCCTAACCTGACACACTGCTAACCCCCCTCACCTGACACACTGCTAACCCCCCTCACCTGACTCACTGCTCTCCCCCCCTCCCTAAAACACTGCTCTCCCCCCTCACCTGACACACTGCTCTCCCCCTCCCTGACACACTGCTTTCCCCCCCCCCTCCCTGACACACTGCTCTCCCCCCCCTCCCTGACACACTGCTCTCCACCCCTCCCTGACACACTGCTCTCCCCCTCCCTGACACACTGCTAACCCCCCTCACCTGACACACTGCTCTCCCCCCCTCCCTGACACACTGCTCTCCACCCCTCCCTGACACACTGCTCTCCCCCTCCCTGACACACTGCTAACCCCCCTCACCTGACACACTGCTAACCCCCCTCACCTGACACACTGCTCTCCCCCTCCCTGACACACTGCTTTCCCCCCTCCCTGACACACTGCTCCCCCCCTCCCTGACACACTGCTCTCCCCCCTACCTCCCTGACACACTGCTCTCCCCCCTCCCTGACACACTGCTCTCACCCCACCCTGACATACTTTTCTATCCCCCCCCGCCCTGACACACTGTTCTCCCCGCACCCGGACACACTGCTCTCCCCCCCCCCCCCCCCCTCCGTGACACTATGAGTAATGCAAGTATAGGGGGGAGTATGGAGAATGCATTGATGCAAGTTCTGCGAATATAGGAAAATAGGGACATTTTGACGTTTTTTTAAATTTATTTATGGGGTGGGGGGGGGGGGCGCAAGTAGCTGGTCTTGCCTAGGGTGCAGAATAGTCTAGCACCAGCCCTGATGGGAGGCTATCATCCTACTTTAAGTTCTAATTTTGAGCCACTGTATTTGCTAGTCACACTGCAATACCAAATTTCACCAGCAGGTAACTTTCTAGGTAAGTCTCAGATCAACTCAGGTCCTAAAGGCAATCTCAAACGGTTTCAATGAAAATGCTTAGGACTGTTCGGAATAAATTCAACGACAGGCATGTAGTACTTACACACAGGCATGGGAGGAACGCAGTTACTGGTAGAGCAACAGGAACTACTTATTTTCATTACTCCATTTTTGTAGGTAAAACTTTCCTTCTGAGAGCACATTGATTTTTCCCCACAAGATCTCTTGTACTGCTTCACTTCCTCCCCACCTGTAAAAAGCGAGAGAAAACAAGATATGTAACAGGGGTACGTGGCATCTTAGACTCATTTTGAACATAACACATTCACTGAAAGCAGAACTATCACTGATTGGATTCCCGATAGGGAACATTGATTACTTACTTACTTCCAGGGTCGGCGCTTCCACTAGGCAAACTAGGCAGCCGCCTAGGGCGCATTGCCACCTAGGGGCGCAGCCAGGAGTCGGCACTCTCTCTCCATCATTAATTCTCCATCATGAATGATTATTGTGAGCTGAGGCGAGGGGCGGAGGTGGGGGGGGGGAAGAAGGGACAGCGGAAAATGCCAAGTGTCTTGGGCCGTGGCAGAACTACAAGGCCCTGGCTTTCCACCATTGTTGGAGGGGCCCCAAAAGGCAAGAAGGGAGCCCCCCAGAGTGCTGCCTGCATGATGATCCTCTTCAGGTGGAGCTGAGCGGCCTTAACCCCGGGCATGAAGTGACTCTCTGCACTGAGCTGGTGGGCAGCCGTTTATTTCCCTGGGTCGGTATTAAGCAGGGAGCGGAGGAGAGCTGAACCTGAGCCGGAGCTCGGCACTGGAGGGCGGAACTTTTACTGGGGCAGAAGCGATGAGGCACCAGAATGGTCTGAGGAGGTTGGTGATGAAGGACGTGCGGAGCTCTCTTACAGCTGCTTTTCCCTCCACCAGGAGCCACCGCATTTAACAGGGGTTCGGGGTCACCAGGTGTGCCATGAGGAATTGGGGTCCCTGGGTGGGCCATGGGGGATTGGGGTCCCCAGGTGTGACACGGAGGAACATCAGGGTCTCCAAATGTGACATGGAAAAACATCAGGATCTGACATAGAGATAGATAGGGGTCAGTGGGTATGACAGCATGAAATGGAGGGACATTAGGGTCCCCGGGTGTGAAATGGAGGAATATGGGTGTCACTGGGTATGACAGCATAACATGGAGGAACCATCAGATCAGGGTCACAGAGGAGTTTTTAACCCCTTCCCTGACTTTTGGGGGGGGGGGGGGGGGCGCGCAAGTAGCTGGTCTTGCCTAGGGCATAAAATAGTCCAGCACCGGCCCTGCTTACTTCCACATCGATTTACTGAGATAGAAAGGGAGGGGAAATCTTCCCGCTTACCCTTTTACTCCACTGTAACTCTGTCACTAAAAGGGCGAATAAAAAGTTTACTTTTAACCACTTTACCACCGGAGGATTTTGCTGTCTTCCGTCCAGGCCACTTTTTGCGATTCGGCGCTGTGCGAATTTAACTGACAATTGCGCGGTCGTGCGACGCTGTACCCAAACGAAATTTACGTCCTTTCTTTCCCCACAAACAGAGCTTTCTTTTGGTGGTATTTGATCATCTATGCGATTTTTACTTTTTGCGCTATAAACAAGCGTTTATTTTGAAAAAATAACAATATTTTTCACATTTTTTTATATGAAATTCCCCCCCAAAAAAATGTAAAAATCAAAATTTTTTAAAATTTTCGGCCAATTTGTTTTATGCTACATATGTTTGGTAAAAAAAATCGCAAAAAGCGTATTTTGGTTGGTTTGCGCAAAAGTTATCGCGTTTACTAACAAAGGTAAAGATTTTTGTCATTTTTTTTAACGCGTAATGGCGGCGATCTGCGATTTTTTTTGCGGTACTGCGACATTGCGGCGGACAGATCGGACCCTTGACTGGCATTTTGGACACTTTTGGGGTTACCAGTGACATTTCTACAGTAATCAGTGCTATACATATGCACTGTTACTGTAAAATTACACTGGCAGTGAAGGGGTTAACTTTATTTGAGAAGGAGGGGTTAAGTGTGTCCCTAGGGGCGTGATTCTTACTGTGATTGGCTGTGGCTTGAGCTGTAGGAACAGTGATCAACGGTCCTACATAATAGAACCGTATGATCATTGTTTCTACACAGGGGAGAATGACAGGGGGCTTGTTTACACAAGCTGCCTGCCTTTCTCCCTCTCCCCCGACGATCGCAGAGTGACCGGCGGACATCGGGTCCGCCGGTCACACGGGCTCGCTCCCCAGAGCCTCACAGGCTAGTGACATACCGATACGTCACTCTGCCTGTGAGGTGCTGACCACCGCAGTATATGTACTTGCGGCGGTCGGCAAGCGGTTAAAGAAGAAAGTAGAGGCTCATCTGTCCCACTGCCCACCCTATTGAACACCATTAGAAGCCATTGATTTAAAGCTCTTCAGAAACCAGAACTTCTACTAGTGTAGATCACCTGATCCTCTGCTGCTTGCTGTTGGTGGTGCCATCTCGTGACTCCTACATCACCACTGTGTCCTGTAGAGACTTAGGGGTCCACCCGTCCGTTTTCATCCAATCCTATCCGATCCGATCCTACAGATGGATGGAAAATAGGGTTTCCATCCATCTGGATTTCATGAACAGGATCGGATCGGATAGCAGAGCGTATCAGCGGACATGTCAGCGCTGACATCCGCTTCTCCATAGGGGTGCATGGAGCGTCCGATCAGGTCTGCCTGAAAAAACTGCCAGGGACCGGATCGGAAAGCCCTTGTGAAAGGGGCCTTAATATTGTCTGTACTATTATTACATTATGATATTGCACTATACATTGGGCTTACCCTTCTTTGTGAATATGAGATACTGTTGTTACAAGGTAACTTTCTCCTTGTAAATTCTTTATTTTTTCCCTCTACTTTAGTACTTTTATACTGAACTGTATATTCTGCAGACTTTACCCTCTTGCTGACCACCTGCCGCAAGGTGGCTCGGCTGCGCAAATCGCCGTACCCATACGTCGCTCCTTGCCAGTGATCGTGGGGGGCGCGCACATGCACGGCGATTGGAAAGGAGGGAAGCTGATCTGCAGGGCCGGTGGCCACGATTGCCGCCGGGCACCCGCGATCACTCCCCTGGGAGACAGAACGGCGGTCTGCCGTTATAAACATGGCAGACCGTTGTTTTGTCAGCAATCAACACAGGGCTCCTGTGATCCTCCTGTTTAGGAACACAGGTCTCTGTGTTGATTCCATAAGCCTATCCACCCCACAGTTAGAAAACACCCCCTAGGCTCACATTTACCCATTTGATCGCCCCTGGTGTTAACCTCTTCCCTGCCAGTGTCATTATTACAGTAACAGTGCATATTTTTAGCACTGATTACTGTAGTAATGTCACTGGTCCCCCCAAAACTGTCAAAAATGTCAGTTAAGGGTCCGATCTGTCCGCCGCAATGACGCAGTCACCCTAAAAATCGCTGATCGCCGCCACTACTAGTAAAAAAAAAATGAAATAAAAATGACATAAATCTTTCTCCTAGTTTGTAGACGCAAACCAATCAATATACACTTATTGGGATTTTTTTGACCAAAAATATGTAGCAGAATACAAATTGGCCTAAAATGATGAAAAAATTTGATTTTTACATTTTTTTTATTGGGAATGTTATATCTGATCTGTCCACTGCAATGACGCAGTCACCCTAAAAATCGCTGATCGCCGCCACTACTAGTGAAAAAAATGTAAATAAAAAAAAGAAAATGACATAAATCTTTCTCCTTGTTTGTAGACGCAAACCAATCAATATACACTTATTGGGATTTTTTTGACCAAAAATATGTAGCAGAATACAAATTGACCTAAAGTGATGGAAAAATTGGATTTTTAATTTTTTTTTTTATTGGGAATGTTATATAGCAGAAAGTAAAAAATATTGTTTTTTTTTTTTTCAAAATTGTCGCTCTTTTTTTGTTTATAGCGCAAAAAATAAAAATCGCAAAGGTGATCAAATACCACCAAAAGAAAGCTCTGTTTGTGGGGAAAAAAGGACATTGATTTTTTTTTGGGTATAGCATCTCACGACCGCGCAATTGTCAGTTAAATTAAAGCAGTGCCGAATCGCAAAAAATAGCCTGGTCATTAAGGGGGTAAAACCTTCCAGACCTTACAGTGGGGATCGAAAGTTTGGGCATCCCAGGTAAAAATTTGTATTAATATAAGGCACCTAAAGCACGTGTTCGCACAAATGGTGACCTCTCTGGGCCGTTTCCTCTCCACCGGGGCACTCCTCAGGGGTGTCCTTTGTCCCCCAGCCTCTTCGCTCTGGCTCTGGAGCCTTTCGCTATTTTGATCCGGGCGGCTGACGCTGTGGAGGGTCTGCGGGTGGGTGCACTGGAGGAGAAAATTTCTCTTTATGCGGACGACACCCTTCTCTATCTCCGGGATGCGGGCTCTTCTCTTGCGGCGGCACTCACCATTTTTGATACCTTTGGGGTGTATTCTGGTATTCGCATTAACTGGTCTAAATCAGTGCTTTTCCCGCTTGATGATTCGGCACGGCAACTGGCTCCGCAGACCCCCCTCCGTTGGGTGACTGATTTTAGGTATATTGGGGTTCAGGTGTCCAAACCCCTTGAGTCCTTTATGGAAAAAAATCTGCTACCTCTCTTGTCTGACCTGAAGGCGCGCTGTGCCGCATGGGCCAGTCTGCCGTTGAATCTCTTGGGGAAAATTAACCTTCTGAAGATGATGATTCTGCCCAAGTTCACCTATGTTTTTCGAAATTCCCCAAGCTGGGTCCCTGGTAGGTTTTTTTGTGAGGTTGATGCCTGTGTGGGGTCCTTCATTTGGGGGGGCTCGGTCCCACGTCTGGCTAGATCCACTATGTGGCTTCCACCTGACCTGGGGGGCCTGGCTCTTCCCAACTTTCAGGTGTATTACTGTGCGGCGGTCTTGGTCACTGTACACTGGTGGTTTCAGGGCTTCACTATGAATGCTGCTACGTGCTTGGAGGCGGCCCATCTGGGCTCCCTGGCAGACCTGCGTAACTTTGTGTACCGTGGCCCTAGGGCTTATGATTCTGTCCCCGGCCCCTCTCGTGTTACCTGGCGTGTTTGGGTTGTGGCCCGGAAAAGATTTATGCAGCCTACTCAGTGGTCTCCCGACCAGCCTCTTTGGGGGAACCCCTCTCTCCCTCACCTGCGTATGCTTCCGGATCCGCAGGTCTGGGCGAGATATGGGGTGACATCCCTGGGGGATGTCATGGCCTCGGATGGGGTCCTGTCATTTGCGCAGTTGAGGGACGGGTTTGGCCTGCCTTTGTGGATGAGGTTTAGATACTTCCAGCTCCGTCATGCCCTCCGATCACAATTCAGGGTGCCTCCTCTCCTCCAGCCCGATCCCATCATAAAGATCTTGGCCCCTGGGGACTTGTTAAAACCTTTGTCTACCCTCTATGCCTCTCTCCTGGGTTCTGAGTCTCCCAAACTTGAACGCCTCTGGAGTCAGTGGCAGTCTGATCTCCCCTCGTTGGACAGGGAGGGCTGGGATGAATGCCTAGAAGCGGGTCCTAAGTTGGTTATCCCCTCCCGTGACAAATTGATTCAGGTGAAATTTCTGCATAGAGTATATTACACTCCTGAGAGGTTGCATCGTATCTATCCTGACAGGGGGGCCACATGCCAGCGCTGTCGCTCCCACCCGGGGTCTTACCTTCATATGTTTTGGGACTGTCCTGTGATTGCTAGTTACTGGTCGGCAGTTTTCGGGGCTATTAATGCTAAGCTGGGTTTGACTCTCCTGCCCTCCCCCGAACTCGCACTCCTGGGTATTCATGAGGATGATCAGCGCTCTCACCACTCCAAGCTCCTCATCTCGTTTCTTCTTTTCTATGCAAAGAAGGGTATACTCCTCCGGTGGTCGACTCCGTCTCCTCCAGATGTGCCGTTTTGGCTTAAACTGGTGGATGCGGATCTGCCCTTGTACAAGCTAACATATATGAATAGGGGTTGCCCTTGGAAATATGATAAGGTCTGGGCACCATGGACTGCGGATTGATGTTGCCTGCTCTGTGCCTCCCCCCTCCCCTCTTTTTCATCCCTTCCCCCCCCCCTCTTTTTCTTTTTTCTTCTTATGTCCGTTTCCCCCCCCCTCCCCCCCCCCTTGTATTCCGTGACTCTTAGATCTGTGCCTCTTGACATTTTTCAGTTTAGTTACTGTATGATACTGTTGTTTTATGGTATGTCGAACCACACATGTATTGTGTTGCCTGTCTATTTCTGACCTGTTTTCTGTACACATGTTTTTTCAATAAAGCACTCCTTGTTTGTTAAAAAAAAAAAATTTGTATTAATGGGCATAAAGAAGCCAAGGAAATATGGAAAAATCTCCAAAAGGTTTCAAATTACAGATTAGACATTCTTATAATATGTCAACAAAAGTTAGATTTTATTTCCATCATTGACACTTTCAAAATAACAGAAAACATAAAAATGGCGTCTGCAAAAGTTTGGGCACCCTGCAGAGTTAATATCTTGTACTTCCCCCTTTGGCAAGTATCACAGCTTGTAAACCATAGGCGTGCGCACAGGGTGTGCCGGGTGTGTCTGGGCACACCCTAATCACCTAGGGCACATTAGCATTATTGCTCTGTTTGCCAGTGAGGAGATGGGAAAGATCTCCCTCGGACCTGCTCTGCCATAAGAGAAGTGCCACACACTTCTATTTCACTTTGCCAGCAGGGAGAGTAATGTACCGGGGCCATATACATGTAGGCAAACACATGCATGTGTATTTAAACTTTGGGGTGCACACCCTAATGCAATAGGCTGCGCACACCTATGTTGTAAACGCTTTTTGTAGCAAGCCAAGAGTCTTTCAATTATTGTTTGAGGTATCTTTGCCCATTCTTCCTTACAAAAGTCTTCCAGTTCTTTGAGATTTCTGGGCTGTCTGTCACGCACTGCTCTTTTAAGGTCTATCCATAGATTTTCAATTATGTTGAGGTCAGGAGATTGTGAAGGCCATGGCAAAACCTTCAGTTTACGCCTCTTGATGTAATCCCCTGTAGATTTAGTGGTGTGTTTAGGATCATTATCCATTTGTAGAAGCCATCCTCTCTTTAACTTCAGCTTTTTCACAGATGGCATCAAGTTACCATCCAAAATTTGCTGAAATTTTATTGAATCCATTTTTCCTTCTACTCGTGAGATGTTCCCTGTGCTACTGGCTGCAATACAACCCCAAAGCATGATTGATCCACCCCCATGCTTAACAGTTGGACAGAGGTTCTTTTCATAAATTCTGTGCCCCTTCTTCTCCAAACGTACCTTTGCTCATTCCGGCCAAAAAGTTCAATTTTAACCTCATCGGTCCACAGAACTTGTTTCCAAAATGCATCAGGCTTGTCTATATGTTCATTTGCAAAGTTCAAATGCTGATTTTTGTGGTGAGGACGTAGAAGAGGTTTTCTTCTGATGACTCTTCCATGAAGACCATATTTGTACAAGTATCTCTTTATAGTGGAATAGTGTACCACAACTCCAGTGTCTGTCAGATCTTTCTGGAGGGATCGTGCAGTCAAACGTGGGTTTTGAATTGTTTTTCTCACAACCCTGCGAGCTCTTCTGTCTGATATTTTTCTTGGTCTTCCAGATCTTGCTTTAACTTCCGCTGTTCCTGATGACTGCCATTTCTTAATTACATTCCGAACAGAGGATATTGACATCTGAAAACGCTTTGCTATCTTCTTATAGCCTTCTCCATCTTTGTGAGCGTCAACTATTTTCAGTTTCAGTTTTCTAGACAACTGCTTATAAGATCCCATGGTGCTGATTGTTGGGGCAAGGTCAGATGAGTCTGGGCATTTAAAACCTTTGAGATTGACATCACCTGGTCTTCCCAGACGATGATTGAGAACAATCCATGACACTGGCAGGTCTCAGCCTTGCAAAGGGGGCAGTGCATGCTATAAATTCTGCAGGGGCCCAAACTTTTGCAGACACCATTTTTTTGTTTTCTGTAATTTTGAAAGTGTCAATGATGGAAATAAAATCTAACTTTTGTTGACATATTATAAGAATGTCTAATCTGTAATTTGATGCCTTTTAGAGATTTTTCCATCTTTCCTTGGCTTCTTTATGCACATTAATACACATTTTTACCTGGGGTGCCCAAACTTTCGATCCCCACTGTAAGTGTTTAATAAAAATGTATACTGTTAAAAAGAAAAAGAATAGGTAAGCTGAAAAATAATACATGTTTGCATTTGGGTTTGATGCTGCTTTAAGAGACCACAACCCAAAATCAAGTTAAAAGAGGTTGGATAATTGCTAAAAAAAAAAAAAAAAAAAATTTAAAGTAGTTTTTTTTCCACTTACCTTCATTAGTAGACTTTAAAATTGCCACACAGAATTCAGACTCTGAAGGGCATGTGGCTGAGCTTCCTTTACAGGACTTCTCATCTTCCCCTTCACACTCGACACAGGATAAGGAGAATCCTGTAAAATAAAGGAGACATTACTACTGATAGCAGAAATAAAGTATGACAAAATGAGCAGCTATGACTCTCTACTGAGTTGATAACCAAATATAAAGCAAAGTGCCTACATACCTTTTGCTTTTTGGTTATAGCGTCTGTTTTTTTTGGAAAATATGTTTATTTAGCGTTTGAAATCGATAAAAGTACAATAAAAGTGAGTAGAGTTTGTTACACAATTTCAAAGAAAAATAACCAGGAGATACAGGTGCATGATTACCATACGATGCATTAGATATAGGAAATACAATGTACAAAGTATCTAAATAAGTTCTGCAAAGTAGTAGTGTTACGTTTCTTGCATAAAATCTGGAGAGAAAATGAACACATAGGTTGGATGACTCTCACCAGAAGAATAATACGTAGGAAAAACTATAACCTAAGGAGAATGTTAAAGCGGAGTTCCGGGCACAAAATCAACCTTTTTTTTTTTTTCTGCCCTTGGTCTCCTTCACCTGAAAAGGAATTGGATAGTTAGGTTTTTTTTTTTTTTTTACTTACCTTGTAATTGTAGAAAGAAATACTCACCTATCGTCACTTCCTCCCTCTGCGGCCTCGGCCCGCGCCGTCTCTTCCGGCTTGCAATGATTCCTGGGAGCTGAACGTCATCGCTCCCAGGAATCAATGCGAAGGCACCGGCCCCGCTCGTCACTACCGGGGCCCCACCGCATTCCCTGCTAAACAGCTTCTGGGCATGCCCAGAAGCTGTGGAGGAATGCGGCGCTGCACCGGTAGTGACGAGAGGGGCCGGTGCCGTCGCATTGATTCCTGGGAGCGATGACGTTCAGCTCCCAGGAATCAATGCGACGGCACCGGCCCCGCTCGTCACTACCGGGGCCCCGCCGCATTCCCTGCTAAACAGCTTCTGGGCATGCCGAGAAGCTGTGGAGGAATGCGGCGCTGCACCGGAAGTGACGAGAGGGGCCGGTGCAGGCGCATTCTGGGAGAAGAAGACGCGGAAGAGGACGCAGAAGAGGATCGCGCCGGCTTCAGCTGCCCACAACAGAGATGGCAACGCTGGAGAAGAAATTTTAAAAGTGAGTATTTCTTCTTGCAGGTAAGTGCGAACCGGGACAGATCAGAGGCTAGCCATTGTGGAATGTACTAGCCCTGACTGTCCCGGGGGTATGTTTGTTGAGATTTTGTTTTTGTGCTGGAATTCTGACCGTAGTTATAGGCCAAGCGTCAATAGATAAGGAGACAATAAAGTGAGGACGGAAGATATAGGGGCAATGGGGCCTTCTATAATATCTTAGTTTCATTATTATTATTATTCAGGATTTATATAGCGCCAGCAGTTTACGCAGCGCTTTACAATATAAAAGGGAGACAATACAGTTGCAATACAATAAAATACAAGAGGATTAAGAGGGGCCTGCTCGTTAGAGCTTACAATCTAGAGAAGGTTGAACATGTCTTTTCTCCTATGGAATTTATCTCTTTAATGTACTCTTTCCACTCTTTCCAGTACACAGAGTGGTAGCTGAGAGCAGATCTGACCAACTCCCTGGGCAAATTGAAAGTCCAGCCCCCTGGATTAAGAGGGCCCTGCTCAGAAGAGCTTACAATCTAGTTTCATGGAAATAAAGAGGTCCACTGGTCTGAAGGGTAATCAGACAGAATGAATAATGAATTTCCAGGGGGCTGGACTTTCAATTTGCCCAGGGAGTTGGTCAGATCTGCTCTCAGCTACCACTCTGTGTACTGGAAAGAGTGGAAAGAGTACATTAAAGACATAAATTCCATAGGAGAAAAGACATGTTCAACCTTCTCTAGATTGTAAGCTCTAACGAGCAGGGCCCTCTAATTCCTCCTGTATTGAATTGTATTGTAACTGTATTGTCTTCCCTTCAAACTGTTGACGCTATATATGGATCTAGTGGTTAGAGTGGGTATTGCCAACATCCCTGAAATCATGAAACTAAAGAAAATTCCCCTTGGGTATGGGACTTTATAGGCAATAACCATTCATTGATTAGTTGTCTTAAAACAAATATATAATTTTATTCATGTTGTACAAAATATGAAAAAATATACAAAACAAGAAAAACGGAGAGACATTTAAAATTCATGTGGCCCTATATTACATCACTTAAACATGGAGTGGCTGAGAATTCCAAATGATGAGCTGACGTGTTTCGGACTTTGGCCTTTTTCAGAGGTCAAATGGAGGTATATCTCAGACACAGATGGCAGTCCATGAGATGTGTATAGCCACTAATTTTAAAAGTAAGCAAGAGTTATTATGCATCCAAAAGGACTGCTATAACCTTGACAGGGCCAGATATGGCTTGATCAAAAAAGAAGAAAGAAATGGGTTGACACAGCTAAACAAAGAGAGCTGTAAAAGTGACAAGCCGTCATTTTATGACAAAGATAACGACACTCCACCAGTGGTTCCCACGAGGATCCCAGTGATCGGTCCAAAAAGGGCGTTGTGTAACATATGTAGCTATGTCACAGTCTAAATTGCATATAGAGCTTGAAGTATTTCTGGAGTAGCTGGTTTGGTGGTCCTCTGGGTCTCTGGTGGGATGAGTTCCTATGGCGGTGGTATCTTTAGTATGCTCTTGCGAGCTGCCAAAAGGCATAGGTGCACCCATTGGAGAACAGGATCACTTTGATCTCCTGAGCATGTATATCCGCTGACATCATAGCTAAACAATAACAGGAGAGGTGTCTTGGGAAGGAGATGCCCAGTGATGCCATAAATAAAAGGGTTAACTTGGTTCCAGAAGACTGAAATTGGGGAGCACAGCCAAAAGGAGTTGATTGGATAGATTTTCACACCAATTTTCCAAAGATCCATATAAAAAGGGCTCTCCGAACTGCCATGGGGGTGCTGCTTGGAAACACTGCCTACAAGATGTAGGCTGTTATCCTGCTGGACTGTGCCCCCATTGGGGGATCCAGTTGGAGGTTCCTTGAGGGGCTGGGAACCTGAGGACTATGTGAAGTCTTAACTACCAGCTGTGGACTTTTTGCCTTTGTGGACTACTGCCAATCATGGACTCAGTCCCTATAAACTCTGCTGTTATTCAGGTATGATTACCTTATGGGCACTAGAACACCTCTGTACAGAAATGTGTGTGAGAAGCTGCTTTACAAGAACTGTTCCTCCATATTTCCCTTTCTTCAGTAAAGTTACTGTAATCTATTAATTGCCTAGCATGTAGGCTTTCAAAAGGGTAGGCAGTATGGTGCTCCTAGGTAGTGCTAACCGGTGTCAGCTGCGATGAGGGGTGGGACGTGTATCCTGGATGAACCCTGGATACAGGTCGGCTTAGAATTATGATGGGCATGCACAAGGAGGGGAGAATTAACAGTCCATGTGCGAGTCCCTGAATGAAACAAGGGGAATAAATCAACCTGGAATCCAGTGTCAAGTATCTTGACATACTTGACAAAGGAGTGCGCATGTCCAGGATCGGACTTCCGCGCAGATTCCGAAACGCGTTGTGAGCCCAGACTGCCCACACTTCCTGCCCACACTCCTGTGACATCAGACGCCGCCACAAGCCGCCGGCCGCAGCACCAGCCCCTTCACCGCTGCTCGTGGAGATCCGGAGGACAAGAGCAGGTCTCCCAAGCCCTCCGGAACCCAGGGACTGCCTGAACGCTTGGAAACTGCTAAACACCACCAGCCGCTCCTGGAGCGCCACGTCAGACTCGCACAAGTCCTTACTTATATGTAAGTTACTACATTATTGCTGTAATAAAAATTACTTTCACCACACTCAAGAGGCGCTTTCCCATCTTTTTACTTGTAGGCTTTCAAAAGGCTGCATGCACAGCGTATCAAAAGAACAGGGCTTGCAACACAACAAGGGGATTGAGCTAGAGGAAGATGCAATACATGGGTCTAATACATAGGGTACTGTCCAGAGGAAGTTAATGTGTTGTTGCTAAGGACTACAGTAGTTGTGCCACAGATTAGATTAGCCAAGCAACAAGGAGAAGGATGACTGGCAGGGATGATGGTTGTTTTGGTAATGGAGGGGATTTAGGTGATTGGCACCTCTACTAGTGGCTGGATCCCCGCTCTTTGGGATAAGACCAGCAGCACAAAGCACCTAGGGGGCAGCTTGGAGTTGGGAAAGAAAATGTGTAGAGGGACCCCTGGAGAAGAGAGCAAGCATGGGGGTTGGAGAGAGAGATTCTTTCCTGTTTTCCATAGCAACTATGGGATGTGCTACTGGGAGAGATGTGACATGAACTGCTGGATTGGTAGAGCTTGGTACCGGTTTAGAGGTACCGGCCTCAAATTGCTACCTGGGAGTGTTGTCTTCTAAGCATGAGAGTGTCTGAAGTGTACAAGTGTCATCAGTATAATGGAGTTAGCACAGAGAGCAAGGAGTTAACAGCATCATTGCAGCCCGCTTCTAAGCCTGGGAGAACTGCCTTCATATTGACTGTCACATGACAGCTCCCAGCCTAAAGTTCAGGCATTAGTAAGTGCAGTTCGGCTTGTCCCCACATGGGGCACCTAAGCCTTGTCCACATAGGTGTCTTTCACATGGCCATGTGACAAGCATCTCAGAAGGTGCACCAAACCCAGGGGATATATTAGAAGTCTGTGGGTCAGTGCAGCTGACCCTCAGGAAAGCCGCAGGTGCACTGCGCTGCACCCAGTGTGAAAGCAGCCTGATAGTTGTAAACCCTTTTATAGGTGCTAAATTGCCCATTGCAAAAACTATTATTCCTAGTGTATGTGTTGTTTAATACACTGACCTTCTTTTCCTCCTGAAGCCGCTGCTAGCATTGCTCTCCAGGCTGGAAAGGATTAGAGGCTGCGTGCATTTGGTATCACTCCGTTTGGGACAGGAGCCAGCGCTACAGAGGAAGCATCAGCTTCTGCGGTTCCTGCTCTTTCCATAGCCAGCGCTGGCTCAATGCACTGTGATGCTCTGAGATGGTGGGTTAGCAAGTCCAGATTGGGATCTAAAGACCGCTTCCCTGGTTTAAAGTCGTGGTCCACATCAGAGGGCCGTGGGTTGAGTACCCCTGGCTTATGCTCACCTGGTTCTTCATTCCACCCGAAAATGGTCCAGCAGTGGACTGTTCCTGGTCGATGGTGCCTGCTCTGGGCTTGATGACGCCAGGAACAGTCCACAACTCAAGACTGCTGGAGCATGGGGGCCCTAGACCCATCTTGTGCTGGGAGGATTGGGCAAGTGTTGGGCAAGTGTATCTCCTTCCTCCTCTCCCCTAGGTAAAAAATAGCAGTTATACAGCCCCACTGCATGGGAGAACTTTTTATTTGTCCGGAAATGGGCTTCAAAGCTAAACTCTGGGATAAGCAAATATTGCCTAAATATAAAAATCCTGCATCTTTTACCTTGAATCTTGGTGTGCTTTGTGTGTTTCTTCTAGATCTGTGTAGTAATTCTGTGTGAGACTTTACTTCTGTGCAGGAGCTTCCTGTAATAAAGACTGGTCACTACTGCTCTCTCTCATCGTGCAGGGTGGCTGGTCTTGTCTCCACCCCTCCTGTAGTTTTCTTCAGGTGGAGCCTGCTGGGTCCCTCCCTCTGCACAGGCTATGTTTCAGGAGAATGGGCAAAGGAGAACTGGTAATTCTGCCAAAACTCAGTATGGCTGCATCAGGCGCAATCTAATGGCGTATTGGGGCACACCGTGCTATGAATCGGCAAATGTGCTTGCGCAATGGCGCACACATAACGTGACAGACGCTAACGTCCACTGGCCTATAAAAGACTGCTGCTGTGCTCATCAGATTGCTGGATAATTGTCAGCCCCCCCCCGTGTTCCTGGTTTTCTGTGTATTCTGATCTGGATTTTCCATTACCGTCCAGGCTTGCCTTTGACCTGTCTCATCTTGATTCCTGGCTCTGATCCGTGGCTTGAGCTACTGACTTCACTTCTGCTTGATCCGCTGTGTTTGACATCAGCTTGGCTCACTGACTCTTCTATTACCTGTCTACACGTGTATGACCCTAGCTTGTTCCAGTTCCCGCTACAGGCTGATCCACCACACAGACTCTACTATAACCTGTCTACACGTGTATGACCCTGGCTTGTTCCAGTTCCCGCTACTGTCTGATCCACCACACAGACTCTACTATTACCTGTCTACACGTGTATGACCCTGGCTTGTTCCAGTTCCCGCTACTGGCTGATCCACCACACAGACTCTACTATTACCTGTCTACACGTGTATGACCCTGGCTTGTTCCAGTTCCTGCTACTGGCTGATCACCATGTATGACTCCTAGCCTGGCTTCTGGTTCTGCTTCCTGCTTGTCCTGCTGCCAAGATACATCTAGAACTGCTTAAGAACACCTGCTCTGCAGCACATCCTGCTTGTTCCTGCTACCATCCGGTGATCTGCTCTTTGAGTACAGCATTCCCTGTGCCACCTTCATGGGTGCTCTGCATTTAGCCAGGGGAGCATTCCCTGTACCAACTTCATGGGTGCTCTGCATTTAGCCGCAAGGGGAGCATTCTCTGTACCAACTTCATGGGTGCTCTGCATTTAGCCGCAAGGGGAGCATTACCCGTACCAACTTCATGGGTGCTCTGCATTTAGCCGCAAGGGCAGCATTCCCTGTACCAACTTCATGGGTGCTCTGCATTTAGCCTCAAGGGGAGCATTCCCTGTACCAACTTCATGGGTGCTCTGCATTTAGCCACAAGGGGAGCATTCCCTGTACCAACATCATGGGTGCTCTGCATTTAGCCACAAGGGGAGCATTCCCTGTACCAACTTCATGGGTGCTCTGCATTTAGCCACAAGGGGAGCATTCCCTGTACCAACTTCATGGGTGCTCTGCATTTAGCCACAAGGGGAGCATTCCCTGTACCAACTTCATGGGTGCTCTGCATTTAGCCACAAGGGGAGCATTCCCTGTACCAACTTCATGGGTGCTCTGCATTTAGCCGCAAGGGGAGCATTACCTGTACCAACTTTATGGGTGCTCTGCATTTAGCCACAAGGGGAGCATGACCTGTACCACGTTCATGGGTGCTCTGCATTTAGCCACAAGGGGAGCATTCCCTGTACCAACTTTATGGGTGCTCTGCAGTTAGCCACAAGGGGAGCATTACCTGTACCAACTTCATGGGTGCTCTGCATTTAGCCGCAGGGGGAGCATTACCTGTACCACGTTCATGGGTGCTCTGCAGTTAGCCACAAGGGGAGCATTCCCTGTACCAACTTTATGGGTGCTCTGCAGTTAGCCACAAGGGGAGCATTCTCTGTACCAACTTCATGGGTGGTCTGCATTTAGCCACAAGGGGAGCCCTCTCAGCACTTCCACCTCTGATTTGGTGCGTGACACTATGTAGAGCACATTGGTGATGTTGCTACTTTTACCAGGTAATATTTAGATTTGCAAAGGCATTTAGTGCTCACAAAGTTTATGTATATCCTTGTATTAAAATTTATTTAAATTCACAATTTTTATAGCTTGAGTTCAACTTTAAGAGTTTTGCTTACTCCAGACTTGGAGAGGGGGTGTCTGCATATCCCCATAGAGCGTAATCTCAGCGCTGTATCCATCTTAGTTTATACTTTATGCCAAAGAATTTCTTTTTCCACTCTTGACAATTTTTGGCAGAGCTCAGAGCAGTCTTCTCTATGCTACGTCCTCATGCAAGTGTTACTTATTTAGTCTTATTCCTAGTAAGAGGACAAAACCAGGGAGTTTTCACAGGGAGGGGGACTCTGAAGTATCATACACTGGAACGTGTAATTAATTGAGAATTGACTCGTTCCCAAGTCAGACTTTCCGTTGGTGTATGGAGAGGCGGGGTCAGATTCCCTGCACAGCCAAGAGGGAAATGCTGAGCAAACTAAACTATGTTCCTTTATTCAAATAAGGAATGGAAAGTCTGTGACTCACCAACCACCGGACATAGCAACATTATGAAGAGTTCTGTTAACTTTTTATATCAAGAAGAAAGTTACCCAATTGTTACTAATGTAGGTAGGTGCTAGGTAAAAGCATCTTATGCTCCTTCTGCTTATTAGGGGAGCCTGATCTATTAGGTTGCCTGTCACATGTTTCCAGGTGTGATTAACTGGGACTGAGGGAGTGTCCCCACTGCATCCAATAAGGGAGCTTGTTGGACAGTGGAGGAAACCCAGCCAGTGGTATGTTGGCTTTTGTGGGAGTCCCAGAGGGAGGGTATTCTTGCAGTGCATCCTGGGATTGCTCATAAAAGCTGAGGGGACATGTGACAGGGCATCTTTGGCGGGAAGCAGAGTCCCAGGAGGAGGCTGACAGCTGGTCTCTCCTCGCACGAGTATGAGGAAGGTGGTCGTAGGCAGTCGGCCTAGTGAACCAGGTGTGGAGCTGAGCTGAAGAGGATCCGGTAAAGCTGACAGTGGAGCTGCTGGCAGAGTCTTCCGGGAAAAACAGTGTCCGTGAGTACCAGTGGACTTCCCAAAGGGTCTGTCCAGGAAGGGGGACCACTCCACTGAAGTCAGAGCATCAAGGGGTCAGCTCACGCAGAGTGTCAGAGTAAAGGGGGTGCCAAGTAGAACCCTGAAGAGTAGGGACAAAGAGGGTGCCAAGTACGACCCTGAAGAGTGATTCACAGTACAGTACAGTTCAACGAATTCTTCTTCACGGGAGTGACAAGGTGAAGCAGCGGCCTTGCTACACTCAGCTATATTCAGAAGTCCCAGCAATTTTGCATAGTTTATTTAGTTGGAGTATTCCAATCATCCCTTCTCCTATCCAAGTTCTAAAATAAAACAACAAAAACCAAAACCCCTGGACTATTTTCTGACTGAGCCAAGCACTTCGGATATGCTATATTGTCAAGTTGTTGCTATGGGTAACCCAGGGGAATCCTTAACCAGCAGCTCCCATAGGAGAAGCGCTACACTAACATCAAAGAAGAATTCAGGCTATATTATACCAGCTTGGACCAATGTAACTATGTACAGTATATACCAAACTAATCTGATGCCCCTGAAAGCTGGATATCACTGAAGTAGACACTGCTACTACACTTCTACTACAGTGATCTCCACATGCTTCTGGGTCCTATGCATTGTGTACACAGGAGATCAGCTGCTCAGTACGGGCGCCAATCAGGGAAAACTAAGCATTTTCTAAATGAATGCAAAGCATTCTCTTATTGGACGAGGTGGAGAGTGTGATGTCACCGACCCCTCTCTCTCTTCCCCATTAAATTAGACAATATTTTGCACTCATTCAGAAAAAAGAAAAGTGATCTCTGAATGGCGCTTGTGCCAAGCGGGCAATCTCCTGTGCTCATCAAGCAGGGGTGCAGCTGCTCAGCGAGGGTCCCAGAAGCAAGTGGAGATCACGGGAGTAGGGGTGCCTACTTCAGTGATTTCCAGCTTTCAAGGCACCGGCCAGGTATGGTGTATATATATATATATATATATATATATATATATATATATATATATATATACAGGTAGATCCATTAGTCCAAGATAGACCAATGTAACTATTTATACATGTATACTATAGCAATACCTGGAATTATTCATTAAAGTTGCCCCCCCCCCCCCCCCCAAAAAAAAACAAACAAACAAATGTTTTCTTTTGAAAAACAAGGCAAAAAGGGCTAATGATTGTATCACAGCGAATTCACTGCTGGCCACCTGTCTGTGGAGGACCCCCCCCCCCCCCATGTCTGTATGTTTGAACAGTATAAATCATGCCAATAAATTCAACCACCATCCAAAACAAGATGCATAGTGCCTCACGATTGTTCTGTTCTTAGAGTTATCTCTGGCTTTTTGTGGCTTCCTTAATCCATGCAAATATTCCCCCGCAGTGTCTGCTGTAAACAGCTTTGAGGTGTGGTCATATGCTGTCTTCCTCACATACAATGCATGGTTAATTGCCCTGCTCAGTGTGTGATGACACCAAGGGACATTACTGTTCCCTGTACTGTGCCCTCCTGACCACTGTACTGTGCCCTCCTGACCCCTGTACTGTGCCCTCCTGACCCCTGTACTGTGCCCTCCTGATCACTGTACTGTGCCCTCCTGACCACTGTACTGTGCCCTCCTGACCCCTGTACTGTGCCCTCCTGACCCCTGTACTGTGCCCTCCTGATCACTGTACTGTGCCCTCCTGATCACTGTACTGTGCCCTCCTGACCACTGTACTGTGCCCTCCTGACCACTGTATCATGCCCTCCTGCCCACTGTACTGTGCCCTCCTGCCCACTGTACTGTTTCCTCCTGACCACTGTACTGTACCCTCCTGACCACTGTACTGTGCCCTCCTGACCACTGTACTGTTTCCTCCTGACCACTGTACTGTACCCTCCTGACCACTGTACTGTGCTCTCCTGACCACTGTATCATGCCCTCCTGACCGCTGTACTGTTCCCTCCTGACCACTGCACCCCCCCATACTGTTCCCGTCTGCCCCCCTGTATTGTGCCCTCCTGTCCATCCTGTACTGTGCCCTCCTGACCACTGTACTGTGCCCTCTGGACCACTGTATTGTACCCTCCTGACCGCTGTACTGTGCCCTCCTGACCGCTGTACTGTTCCCTCTTTCCCCCCTACTGTTCCCTTCTGCCCCCCTGTATTGTGCCCTCCTGTTCATCCTGTACTGTACCCTCCTGTCCCTTGTACTGTGCCCATATGACCGCTGCACTGTATCCTCCTGGGCTGTACCCTCTTTCCCCCCCATACTGTGCCCCCCTGTATTGTTCCCTCCGGTCCCTCCTGTACTGTGCCCTCCTGTCCCTTGTACTGTGCCCTCCTGACCGCTGTACTGTACCCTCCTAGGCTGTACCCTCCTTCCCCCCATACTGTATTGTTCCCTCCTGTCCTTCCTGTACTGTACCCTTTTGTCCACTGTACTGTGCCCTCTTGACCTTTGTACTGTACCCTCCTAGGCTGTAACCTCCTCCCCCCCCTACTGTGCCCCCCCCTGTTTTGTTCACTCCTGTCCCTCCTGTACTGTGCCCTCCTGCCCCTTTGAACTGCAATCTCCCACCACCCCATACCCCCCTACCCCCTCTGAACTGTGCTGTTCATACTCTTCTCCTCTGTCCCCCTGTATTGTACCCTCCTGTTCCCCCTGTACTGTGCCCTCTTGCCCCCTCTGAACTGTGCTCTCCTATATACTGCAGACATCTTAGAGGAGATGGTCAGAGACTGCAGACTAATTAGAGAATTAGGTCAGACAAAGCAGACATGTTAGAGGAGACAGTCAGATATCAGAGGAGATGGTCAGAGACTGCAGACATCTTAGAGGAGATGGTCAGAGACAGCATACATCTTAGAGGAGATGGTCAGAGATGGCAGGCAGCTTAAAGATGGTCAGAGACTGCAGACATCTTAGAGGAGATTGTCAGAGACAGCAGACATCTTAGAGGAGATGGTCAGAGACTGCAGACATCTTAGAGGAGATGGTCAGAGATGGCAGGCATCTTAAAGAAGATGGTCAGAGACTGCAGACATCTTAGAGGAGATGGTCAGAGACTGCAGACATCTTATAGGAGATGGTCAGAGACGGCAGACATCTTATAGGAGATGGTCAGAGACTGCAGACATCTTAGAGGAGATGGTCAGATATATTACGTGAGACTGCTAGAGATCTCTTTTTTTACAGATCCCCTGCAAACCAATGCTCCCCCTCCCACTACTGAGGTTGGCAAAGGGCCACACAGTAAGATCCAAAGGGTTGCATGTGGCAACACAATTACAAGAATGGACTCGGCCCCACCCTCGTTCCCTCCTCACTGGCTGTGGCTGACGGCAGCAAGAGCCAATGTCCCCTGCTACTGTCTCTGAGCCAATGAGGAGGGAAAGAGCCAGGACAGCAGCTGCTCTCATGCACATCGCTGGGTTGGGATCGGACTCGGGTGTTAGGGGATGGCTACAGGGGAAGCTGCATACTGAAGGTTTTTCATCTTAATGCATAGATTGTATGAAGATAAAAAATCTTCAGCCCTTTCAACTACTTCACACTTCCCTAAATACAAATAAACACACCCTAATTTTAGAATCTGAAAACATTAGGCTTTGGGGTGTGTCCCTGTAATATAAACTAACATTTTTGTTTGAAATATTATTCTTTTTTTGAACAAAAAAGACAATGAAAAAAAAAAATGTTAAAATGTAACGCAACAGCACACACCAAAAAGGTTGAAATACAAAAATACAAAGAAAACTAAAGGGTCTATTTTTACACATTTTGACACAAGATTCACACAGCTTTTACCCACAATTCACAAATTCACTTAATGTTAATTTAAAAAATGTGTGAACCATTTATAAGTAGACCCCTAAATAAATATTTTTCAAGATTCACACAGCTTTCACCCAGGATTCACAATTTTTTTCAATTAAATCAAATTTAAAAATGTGTGAAACATTTCTAAATAAACCTCTAAATAAAAAAACATAGATTACCCCAAATACAAAAATAATAAAAAAAAATCGCTAAATTAGCAAAAAGTTATTTATCTTTTTTTGTATTGAGCAATGATTCATATGTATCCTTGTTGTTTAAATGTCTTGATTATTTTTGTTCTTTTGTTATCTTTTTACGAATTTCAATTAAAAAATATTGAAAATAAAAGAAAGGCAGTGAAAAAAGTAAAATAAAAAATACAATGCAACAGCACACAGCAGGTTAAAATACTAAGGGGTCTATTTTTCAAGATTCACATATGTTTTCAATTAAATCAAATTTAAAAATGTGTGAAACATTTCTAAATAAACCTCTAAATAAAAAAACATAGATTACCCCAAATACAAAAAAAATAAAATAAAAAAAATTGCTAAATTAGCAAAAAGTTATTTATCTATTTTGTATTGAGCAATGATTCATATGTATCCTTGTTGTTCAAACGCCTTAATTATTTTTGTTCTTTTGTTATCTTTTTACAAAGTTCAATTAAAAAATATTGAAAGTAAAAGAAAGATAAGGCATTGAAAAAAGTAAAATAAAAATTACAATGCAACAGCACACAGCAGGTTAAAATACTAAGGGGTCTATTTTTCAAGATTCACATATGTTTTCAATTAAATCAAATTTAAAAATGTGTGAAACATTTCTAAATAAACCTCTAAATAAAAAAATAGATTACCCCAAATACAATAAAAATAAAAAATCGCTAAATTAGCAAAAAGTTATTTATCTTTTTTTTTTTTCTTCAAGTAAATGTAACCTTAGCAGCTCAAGGACAGACGTGAAACATTTATGTAAACCCCTAATTAAAAAAAAAATAAATAAAAAAGAAGAATAAATTGTCTTTTTATTCTTCAAGTAAATGTAACCTTAGCAGCTCAAGGACAGTCATGTGAAACATTTATATGTAAACCCCTAAATAAAAAAAAGAAAAATGCTAAATTAAAAAAGAAGAATAAATTATCTTTTTTTTCTTCAAGTAACTTTAACCTTAGCAGCTCAAGGACAGACATGTGAAAATTTTATATGTAAACCCCTAATTAAAAAAAAAAAAAAATTAAAAAAGAAGAATAAATTGTCTTTTTATTCTTCAAGTAAATTTAACCTTAGCAGCTCAAGGACAGACATGTGAAAAATGTATATGTAAACCCCTAATTAAAAAAAAAAAAAAAATTAAAAAAGAAGAATAAATTGTCTTTTTATTCTTCAAGTAAATTTAACCTTAGCAGCTCAAGGACAGACATGTGAAAAATTTATATGTAAACCCCTAAATAAAAAAATAAAAAATAAAAAAAGAAGAATAAATTTTCTTTTAATTCTTCAAGTAAATTTAACCTTAGCAGCTCAAGGACAGACATGTGAAAAATGTATATGTAAACCCCTAATTAAAAAAAAAAAAAAAAAAAAAAATGCTAAATAAAAAGAAGAATAAATTGTCTTTTTTTTTTCTTCAAGTAAATTTAACCTAAGCAACTCAGGGAAAGAAACGCAGTGTCAGCCCTGGCAAAATTTAGCCAAAATTACAAGGCTTATCCCTACAAATGAATGACAGAATAAAATAGTATCAGAAATAAGGGAATACATTGCATGGGCTAAAGATCTTTGCAGGATGCCTTTCATGTTAGTTCATTTTTTTAAAATGCAGAACTGCTTAGCTAGAAATCTTGGCAGAGCAACAGGTCTTCACACACTCTCCGAGACATAAAATAAGTTACAGTAAAGTTTCTTACCGGTGGCCACCAAAGTGGAGAAGATGCAGGAGAATAGAAGGACGGAGCTCCCCATGATGGCAGAAGAGGATGAAGAGAAGAGATTCTGGACCGGTTGACTGTCCTTTAATTAACTTCAGGGCGTTGGCTTCTTGGAATGATGCAGCCAGGGAGGGGAGTGCTCAAGAGGCAGCAGAGAGCGAAATGCTTACGATGGCCTCAAAATGATTCTTCCATTTAGTGTAGCTGAAAAAAAAGGGGGGGGGGGTGACATCAGATATATGTTTTAATATTAAGTGCATGCATGCTACTGTATCTAATGAGTAAAGTGTAACATTTCCAAGTATTTATTGCCCCTTGCAGAGATTTAATACTGTATGTGCTGGCGTATAGGATGATTTTTTAACCCTAAAAATATCCCCCAAAAATAGGGGGGGTCGTCTTATATGCGGAGTATAAAATGTGAGGACTACTTAACATGGCCCAAAACTAACGTCCTTATTAATCTCCAAGCAGGGTAAGTACACAAACATCCCCATTAATCTCCAAGCAGGGTAAGTAGACAAATGTCCCTATTACTCTCCAAGGTAAGTACACAGGGTGTAATCTCTCAAATTGCTGGCTGGATGTGCGGGAATACTGTACCGGTATGTACCGTAGCTTCAGCTAAGTACAGTATACCGCGCTGAGCCAATCACGGTGAGCGATGTATAAATTATTAAATACAAAACTTGCTCAGATTGGCTGAGTCATCAGCCCGCCTCTCTGACTCCGCCAATCCGAGCAAGTTTTGTATTCAATAATCGAATGCATCGCTCCCCGTGATTGGCTCAGCGCGGTATACTGTATGTAGCTGATGCTACGGTACATACCGGTACACTATTCCTGCACATCCAGCCAGCGCTTTAAGAGATTACACCCTGTGTACTTACCTTGGGGATTAATAGATTAATACTGTAGGGACGTTTGTGTACTTACCCTGCTTAGAGATTATTAGGGATGTTTGTGTACTTACCCTGCTTGGAGGATAATAGGGACGTTTGTGTACTTACCCTGCTTAGAGATTAATAGGGATGTTTGTGTACTTACCCTACTTGGAGGTTAATAGGGACATTTGTGTACTTACCCTGCTTGGAGATTAATAGAGACATTTGTGTACTTACCCTGCTTGGAGATTAATAGGGATGTTTGTGTACTTACCTTGGAGATTAATAGGGACATTTGTGTACTTACCCTGCCTGGAGATTAATAGGGACGTTTGTCTACTTACCCTTCTTGGAGGTTAATAGAGACGTTTGTGTACTTACCCTGATTGGAGATTAATAGGGACATTTGTGTACTTACCCTGCTTGAAGATTAATAGGGACATTTGTGTACTTACCCTGCTTGGAGATTAATAGGGATGTTTGTGTACTTACCCTGCTTAGAAATTAATAGAAACGTTTGTGTACTTACCCTGCTTGGAGGTTAATAGGGACGTTTGTGTACTTACCCTGCTTGAAGATTAATAGAGACGTTTGTGTACTTACCTTGCTTAGAGATTAATAGGGACGTTTGTGTACTTACCCTGCTTGGAGATTAATAGGGACGTTTGTGTACTTACCCTGCTTGGAGATTAATAGGGACGTTTGTCTACTTACCCTGCTTGGAGATTAATAGGGACATTGGTGTACTTACCCTGCTTAGAAATTAATAGAAATGTTTGTGTACTTACCCTGCTTGGAGGTTAATAGGGACGTTTGTGTACTTACCCTGCTTGGAGATTAATAGAAACGTTTGTGTACTTACCCTGCTTGGAGATTAATAGGGACCTTTGTGTACTTACCCTGCTTGGAGATAAATAGGGACGTTTGTCTACTTACCCTGCTTGGTGATAAATAGGGACGTTTGTTTTGGGCCGTGTAAAGTAGTCCTCACATTTGGTGCTTTTCCACTGCATGGAACCGAACATTTCGGCTGGCTTTTGCGTTTTTCCACTGCAATGTACCGCATGGTACGGTGTAGGAACGGGTTGGCACGGTACGGTGGTGCTTTTCCACTACATGGAACCGAACGGTACGGCTTGCTTAAACAGTACCACCTTGGTTGTGGTTCCAAGAGGGCCATACTGATACCATATCCCACAATCCTTTGAATGCAGCCTTGACTGTTTGTCACTACTAGCCACTGATTGGTCAGAGAATCATTGTTATCCCACCCACTTACTACTTTAGTGGAAAAGCAAACCGTACCGAACCGTTCCAACACCGTACCATGCGGTACCATGCAGTGGAAAACCAAACCGAGCCAAGCAGGGCCGAGTGGAGCCGAGCCGGTACTTGCAGTGGAAAAGTGCCAATTTTATACTCCACTACGGTACAGAAGAGGGTTAGTCTTATACGGCAAGTATAGCCCAAAACCTATATTTTAACTTAAAAATTAGGGGGGGGGGGGGTTGTCTTATACACCCAGTTGTCTTATACGCCGGCAAATACAGTCCTCCCCTTGGCAATGCCTTCAACTGCTTTTCTCTCTAGAAGGACAGAGCCATGTTTGTTTAGGGCATCAGTTTGAGATGCTTCTGATTCAGATTCCAATGCAGAATCGGGTGACCTTGGGTGCAGTCAGAACTGGTTTCTCAACAAGGGTAAAACCGACACCATTATAATCCTTTCATGGCACCATCCCACTCGTAATACCAATAGTTATTCCACTTCCAGCCCAGAGTCCCAACACATGGGACTAAAGGAGATAGATAGGAACTTTAACTGTGCCTTAGAAGGAACACTTATCAACCACTTGCCGACCGCCCGCCAGCTTTTTACTGCGGAAGGGCGGCTCGGCTGCGTCCAGTCACGTAGTACTACGTGACTTGAGTGCATGTGGTTTCGGCGGCGCGCACGGCGCTGGAACCGCTCTCCCGCTGTGTTTAGACACAGCAGCATACGGGCCACGGGAGGTGAGGTGGCGATCGCCGCCTTCCTTCCTCGATCATCCTGGAAACGGAGAGAAGACCCGCCTGCTTTTGTAAACAAAGCAGGCGGATCTTCTCTCAGACAGGCAGGGACAGATCAGCAGTTTCAGCTAAGCTCTGTCTGTGCCTGTCACAGAACCCCTCCCCCCACACACAGTTAGTAAGCACAGAGGCATACATTTAACCCCTTTGATCAACCCCAGTATTAACCCCTTCCCTGCCAGTGTCATTTATACAGTAACAGTGCATATTATTTAGCACTGATTACTGTATTAGTGTCACTGGTCCCCAAAAAGTGTCAAAAATGTCAGTTAGGGGTCCGATCTGTCCACCGCAATGTCGCAGTCCCGCTTAAAATCACAGATAAACAAATAAATAAATAAAAAGTCCAAAAATCTATCTCGTAGATTGTAAACGCTACTACTTTTGCGCAAACCAATTAAAATATGCTTTTTGGGGATTTTTTTAAAACCAAAAATATGTAGCAGAATACAAATTGGCCAAACATGATAAAAACATTTTTTTTTTTTTTTATTGGGAATGTTTTATAGCAGAAAGTAAAAAAATTGCATTTTTTTTTCAAAATTGTCGTTCTTTTTTTTGTTTATAGCGCAAAATCTAAAAATCGCACAAGTGATCAAATACCACCAAAAGAAAGCTGTTTGTGGGGAAAAAAAAGGACATCAATTTTATTTGGGTACGGCATCGCTCGACCGCATAATTATCCGTTAAAATAACATTGTGCCGAATTGCAAAAAAATGGCCTGGTCATTAACCACTTTACCACCGGAGGATGGCCACTTTTTGCGATTCGGCGCTGTGCGACTTTAACTGAAAATTGCGCGGTCGTGCGACGCCGTACCCAAACAACATTTACGTCCTTTTTTTCCCACAAATAGAGCTTTCTTTTGGTGGTATTTGATCACCTGTGCGATTTTTATTTTTTGCGCTATAAACAAAAAAAGAGCGTAAATTTTGAAAAAATAACAATATTTTTAACATTTTTTTATATGGAATTCCCCCCCAAAAAAATGTAAAAATCAAAATTTTTTAAAATTTTTGGCCAATTTGTTTTCTGCTACCTATGTTTGGTAAAAAAAAATCACAATGCGTTTACTAACTAAGGGAAAGATTTCTGTCATTTTTGGTGTTTTTTTTTTAACGAGTAATGGCGGCGATCTGCAATTTTTTTTTTGCGGGACTGCAACATTGCGGCGGACAGATCGGACCCTTGACTGACATTTTTGACACTTCTGGGGGTACCAGTGACATTACTACAGTAATCAGTGCTATATATATGCACTGTTACTGTAAAAATGACACTGGCAGGGAAGGGGTTAATTTTATTGGAGAGGGAGGGGTTAATGTATGCCTGGTGCTTACTGACATGTGTGGGGGAAGGTGACTGAGTGACACAGGGACAGATCGGATGTTCAGCTATGCTGAACCCTGCAATCTGACCCTGCCTGTCACTTAGGAGATCCGCCCGCTCTGTTTACACAAGCGGGCGGATCTCTAAACTAGATTCCCCGACAATCGGGGAAGAGCGGCGGCGATCGCCGCCGCTCCTCCCCTGGCCCGACTCCTGCTGTGAATGAAAACAGTGGGAGTGCCGCCTACAGGGGGAGGAGTCCAGCGACGTAGTACTACGTCGCTGGACGATAACGAACCACTTTGCCGCGGTACGGTCAACGTGACCGGTCGGCAAGTGGTTAAGGGGGCAAATCCTTCCGGGGCTGAAGTGGTTAACAGATATAAAAAAATATATAAAAATAACTATATTGCAGCATTACTTTATTACATTACATTATAAAAAAAAAACAGTGAAAATACGCATTACAAGCACAAGTTATTTCTTATTCGCCATAACAATGTGGTATGATGTTCAAACCAAAAAAATAGTGCTGCGCCAGAAATCATTATATGTGGTGTGGGGTGCGCTAAACAACAAATAAATAATGAATATATAACATATATCTATGTGTGAACCAAATCAACAAAAGTAAATATATATAACATATATCAATCTGTGAAGCCAATTAATAATGCAAATCAATTGGTGCATAAACATAAAAGTTCATAAGTGTCCATAAATATTTTGCAGGTGAGTAGAATTGTATTCTATCCGAATAATACGTGTATCCACCACCGAGTGAAATTCATCCTTACCAAACGGAAATAAATAAGGTGCAACTATATTTTCTTGTGCTGAAAAAATATCCAATCTCCTTGTGAACAAACACCACGTGTAAATCACCAAGAATTAGCCTCTTACCAGATGGTAATAGGTATGCACTTGTTCAGTGAAACCACCGCCTTGCTTCCTCTTTAAAATCCTGAAGTGGGATGTAGAACCGCTCTACCTTTCTTTCTCCACTAGATGGCAACGAGTACCAGCAAGAAACACAGCCTCATCCTTCTTTACAAGCTCACAAAACCACCGTGTATTAAAGGAAAAAAGAGGGCTAATAGTGTATTACCCTTGAGATTTATTCAAAAAACAGTTGATAATGCACTTACAATTAGATGTCTTGTATTCAGCATAAACATAGGCATACGAATTCCTGCAAAGGCTTGCGGCCGGCTGCAGCACGGACCGCAAGTTGTGTGTGACGTGTGCGCCTCCTAATCTGACCGGTTTCTTCCCATAGGACTTCTACTGAGACAGGAGTCTCAGAAATCATTACCATCAAAATTGTGGCAGCCCCTGGAGGGCTTCTAAAATGGCGGATGGCTAAATCTGCAAGTCTGTTTCTGACAGACGCACAGCTTGTAGAAAACTTGGAGAACTACAGAAGCCAGCGGGGAAGTTGTGGTCACACAGCCCCCACCCCTAACACTCCGCACATAGCCCCCGCTCTCTCCCCTGCTATGTGTCTGTGCTTTGTGCATAGATATACAGGTGTCAAAAACGCACATTTAAACTAACAGGAAATAGCCAGAATATGTTAAACTGTTGATCTGATAAGAATTATCTGAAATGTATGTCTTGCATAGATGAAAAGTTTAATTTTTATACTTCTTCAGGCGATGTCTCAGATAATGTTTCCTAAGGCCCATTGTACTTCACCCGGTCCCGATCAGCAATATATAAAAAGCATAAAAAGAACATCTAGTGCTCTCCGTTTAAGCTGATTGTTTATTAAAATAAAGCAAAGCAACTCACAAAGATGGCACTTAAGAAATGCGAGCTGTTCCGGCATACAACATGTATACTGCAATGGCCGCGTTGTTGCATGCCGGAACAGCTTGCACTTCTTAAGTGCCATCTTTGTGAGTTGCTTTGCTTTATTTTAACCACTTAAGCCCCGGAAGATTTTTCCCCCATTCCGACCAGGGTTTTTTTTGCGATTCGGCACTGCGTGAATATAACGGACAATTGCGCGGTCGTGCAACGCTGTACCTAAACAAATTTGATGTCCTTTTTTTCCCACAAACAGAGATTTCTTTTGGTGGTATTTGATCACCTGTGCGATTTTTACTTTTTGCACTATAAACAAAAAAAGAGCGACAATTTTCCAAAAATAACAATATTTTTCACATTTTTTATATGAAATTCCCCCCCAAAAAAATTGTAAAAATCAAAATTTTTTAACATTTTTGGCCAATTTGTTTTATGCTACATATGTTTGGTAAAAAAAATCGCAAAAAGCGTATTTTGATTGGTTTGCGCATAAGTTATCGCGTTTACTAACAAACGGAAAGATTTTTGTCATTTTTGTTGTTTTTTTTTTTTAACGTGTAATGGTGGCGATCTGCGATATTTTTTGCGGTACTGCGACATTGCGGCGGACAGATCGGACCCTTGACTGACATTTTTGACACTTTTGGGGTTACCAGTGACATGACTACAGTAATCAGTGCTATACATATGCACTGTTACTGTAAAATTACACTGGCAGTGAAGGGGTTAACTTTTTTTTGAGAGGGAGGGGTTATGTGTATCCCTAGGGGCGTGCTTCTAACTGTGATTGACTGTGGCTTGAGCTGTATGAACAGTGATCAACGGTTCTACATAGTAGAACCGTATGATCACCATTCATAAACCGGGGAGAATGACAGGCGGCTTGTTTACATTAGCCGCCTGCCTTTCTCTCTCTGCACCGACGATCGTGAGTGACCGGCGGACCCGATCGTCCGCGCGGGGGGGGTCCGTGACCGCGCAGGAGCGCGCCTCTGGCTGTGTGCAGCAGGGACAGACTGTCAGTGACACAAATCGCTCTGTTATAGGAACACAAAAGTCCTTTCAAGGACTGGTATTTGGTATAGGTGTACTATTCTTTAGTGTGCACTATATAGGGGTGTAATACACTTATAATATACTTTGTAATATAGAAAGCATATTATAGTGGATTTGTATTGTGCACTGTGCAGCATTGTGACTGGTGCGGTGAGCGTTTCTGCAGCGATACTACAACTACAAAGAGTGACAAAAGCACTTTTAAAAAAGTATTATAACTGGTGTGATAGACCAGTGGCCCCCCAATACCACAGATTGAAGCGGGATGTTATCTAACAGTATACTTTCATAACAGCGTATTTATGTCCTGCAAAAATATTGCCTCTTTTGCTGTGTTAACTCTGCTACACACAGTGCCAAACTTACTGGCCAATTTTTTGTATAACTGGTATGATAGATCAGTGGCCCCCCAAAAACCACAGATTGAAGCGGGGTGTTATATACTTTCTTCCACATATACTTCGCTTCTCTAGAGACTTTTGTCACAGGGTAATTTAAAAAATGACAGGCAGAGGAAGAGGCAGGCCCTTACGCAGGGGTGGTAGGGGTAGGGCAGGAGCAGTAGGCCGGAGCCAAAGTTGGAAGTTTCAGAAGGTGCGTTCGATTACATCAAAGGATGCACCAGACTTGGTTGAGTGGCTCACTCAGCCTTCCTCTTCTGCACCCTCCTCATCCTCTCTATCTGCACCCTCTTCACTCTCTGCTGTGTGCATCCCCAAAGACACCACCACCACCACCACCATATACCCTCCTCTTACTTATTTATCCTGTCAATGCCTAATGTACCTCCAGCCACAGAATACAAAGTTCTTTGCTGTCAGGTGAGGGCATGTGGTCTAATTTTTGGGGCCTGTAATGGCCGACACTTACTTCTGTATCCTGTGAATGCCCAATGTACCTCCAGCCACAGAAGACAACATTCTTAGCTGTCAGGTAAACGCATGCGGGCTAATTTTTGGGGCCTGGAATGGGCAACACTGACTTCTGTATCCTGTGAATGCCTAATGTACCTTCAGCCACAGAATACAACATTCTTTGCTGTCAGGTAAACCCATGTGGGCTAATTTTTGGGGCCTGGAATGGGCAACACTTACTTCTTTATCCTGTGAATGCCTAATTTTTCAGACTGGAATTGAAAATCAATGGGTCTGTAAACGTTCTGCCAAATTGTGGAACGGATGCGGACCCATTTTACAGATGTGTGAATGGACCCTATATGTATTTGACAAAGTATTTACCCGCTGCTGTCAGTTTTGGCTGATTTAAAGAAAGAAACATTTTTTTTGCGGGAAAAAAAAAATTAAATTTTATGGCAACTTTTCCAATAGCAATACTTTTTTTATGACAGTGTCCATGTGCTGGGACTATTTGTGCACAGCTAGTACGTCTTTTGTGGCTGCAAATATGACCTGAAGGTTTTTAAAGTTCGCCTGCCATTAAATTCAATGGGGCCTGCCGCAAACTTGCGGTTCGCGAACATTTGAGAAGGTTTGCGGATAACATTCACGAACCGCCTCGGCCAATGTTCGTCCATCACTAAGGGGGAACTGCTTTATCTGACCTTCTGGTGACTCAGGGGTCAGAATGTAAGGTGAGTGGCTTGATCACAGAGGTGGAGGATAAGCACTGAGCACTTTGTTCTCTGCACGGATGGTGGATTCGATTTTATTGACTTTGCATTTACATGTGGATTATTCATGGACATTTTTTTACATTTTTATGTATTTTTATCTGCATTCTTATGTGCATTCTTACCTTGTTTTCTGTTTTCACGGAAGGTGGATTTGGTTTGAATTCACTTTGCATTTACATGTGGATTATTCATGGACATTTTTTTTTTCACCATTTTTAATGTCTTTTTATGTGCATTTTCACACTAATTTTTATGGTAATAATTTCTGGCGCAGCACTATTTTTTGGTTTGAATATTATTTTTGTGAAGTTAACACACATTATTAGTGACAGCAGCCAGTCCTTTAGAATTTTTGCTTGCTTTGATTTGCGCTGATTTATTTTTGGTTCATTTTTGGTTAATGGTTATTATAATGTGGTATAATGGACTAAAGAACAATACCAAAGAGTTGTAATGGATTGACGCGTTTCATAATGGTATTGCTACCTAAGGATCCAAGCCTTCAGTTAGATATTTAGAATATAGCTCAACCACTTTTAACTGAATGAATGGCAAACAGCACCAGAGATAAAACAATCTATATCCCTAAAAATGGGCTCTCCATCTCATCAAATTCCCCAAAAGTTGTCCCACAACAGGCCAAAAGGGTGGACAGGGTCTATAAAGTCTACAGGAGGATCCCAATTGTGGTACTGTTTCCTGAGTAGCATCAAGCCTCACGTTCAGCCAGGCAAAGGGTCCACAAAAATGGCATCCCAGTCAGAACTGGGTTTTGGACCGAACCCAGAAGTTAGCTGTCATTGCTGGGCCAATAGGCTGTGGGTGGGAGATTCCCTACCCTCCAGTCGCACCTATACAAAGGGGCCAGGATTTCCCATGATATTGTTGACCTAATATGGTCACATAGCCAATAAAGGTCAATGATATTGACCCAATATGGCCATGTGCCCATATTACATGTGACCAAAGCCTGATCCCCATCGCCTGTGTCAACCATGTTTGTTTGGCAAGTGCAGTGTGTTTTGTACATCAGTTTGAGAAGCTTCTCATTCAGAATGAATTGCAGGTTTGGTTGGCCAGAAGATGACCTGCAGTTGACTTGCTTCAGCAGCTTTTGCATTCCCATATTATATAGGGAGAAAAGCAGTTCTAATATTAGAAAAAGCCCGTTGACATGCCCCCTTATAGTGGCACCCCTGGCTTAGACACAAACAGTGGAGAAAGACAAGAAGTTGCCCTGCTTTGGCTTCTTTTGCATTTCCATAGGCTTTTATGGGGAGGGAAGCAATTCTCAAATTAACAAAAAACCTTTACAGTGCCACCCATGGCTTAGACTTCAAAAAAATGATGGCCATCTGCTCTTTTCGGGGCAAATCCCTGAAAAGGACAAAACGCGACTGTGGAGTTTTACCCATCTCATTTACATTTATGCAACAGGTAGTCGGTGTCTGTGTGCAGACAGCCACCATTTTGTTGAAGTCTACTGGAGCCTGACAAGGTTCTTCTGTCTATCTTGCACCAGTCTCTTCACATGTTGATCCGACTGACACAGGTTTGGAGGAGCATTCGAGCTGTACTATTTTCAGAGCAGAAGTTGACCTGATTTGGCTGCTTTTGCATTCATATAGACTTGTATAGGGAGTGAAGTAGTTCTAAAATTGACAAAACCTCACGACACACACCTTTACAGTGTCACTCTTTGCTTAGAACCATACAGTGCAGAAGGACCAGAAGCTGACCTGAAGTTGACCTGCTTCGTCTGATTTTGCATTTTCATAGGCTTGTAAAGGGAGAGAAGCCTGTCAGCACACACCCTTATAGTGCCACCTCTGGCTTAGACACCAATGGTGGAGAAGGACAGAGCCATGTTTGTTCAGGCATCATTCAGACTCAAATCTTTTAATGTACCACCCAGGCAAATTATACTTGCAAACTCTTACCAAAGCCTTGCAAACACTTACCTTAGTCTGCACCTTTTTACTTGCTCTATGTGACACCATCGCTTGGTGAGGGTTTTGGAGGTGGGTATTAGGGGTATATGTGTTTTTCTCATCGCCTTGACAAAGGTAGACTGCGATCCATTGGAGTGTTGGGCCGAATAAACTCTTCTTGTTTGGACACATACTCCTGGTTAAGACTAGGAATGAGCTTGAGCACAGTCAGAACCAGGGTCGGTTCAAATTAGCTGTATACCTATCACCCTACAGTGGCATGTATACATAGGGGCGAGGATTTTCATGACATCATTGGCCTATTATGATCACATGGCCATATTAGGTCAATAACATGGCTATGTGCCCATAACTTATGTGTCTAAAGTCTACGATCCACAACTCATAGACATTTTTAGGACCTGTGTTGACCATCTTCAGTAGGCAAGTGCAGTGGGTTTTGTACATCAGTTTGAGATGCTTTTCATTCAGAATTTAGTTGACCAGAAGTTGACCTGCTTCAGCTGCTTTTGTATTCCCATTCACTTGTATGGGTAGAGAAGCAATTCTTTCCAATATAACTTTTATTAAGGGTTTGTAATAAGGCTGTACAAGCAACAGGAGGTAAGAAACAAGAACAGAGCACCATATACAGTAGTCATATGCTTTAACAGTCAACATAAAATTCTTATTACATCAAAATTAATACAAGTGTCTAACTATCAGGGTCTCCTATCTCCTCTTAAACTTCATCAGGTCAATCTCTACCTCTTACCCTGCTCTAATCTTACCCTCTCGGTCTGGACAACCTCTACCTACCCTATCTTTTCTATTTTATATATAAATACTAACTCAAATAACCAAAAAATAAACACAACCCCAAAAAAGAGAAGAAAAAAAAAGGGGAAAAAAGGGGGAAAACCTAGCAATTCTAACGTTAATGGAAGCTTCTCCCAACACACGTCCTTATACGTCCGTATGACACCCTAGGCTTAAACCCAAACGGTGGAGAGTTCACATTTCGGAGATCATTCCCATTGTGGTCTTTCAGAATAATTGTAAAGCTCTGATATAGTAAAATACTCCAATAACTGCTTCTGACCATAGGAAAGGTAGAGAGAAGCTGATGCCTCGAGGAAGGAGTTCTACCTTCACCACATCCTCTGAGTCTTGATGACACCAAAAGCGGCAGAGCTACTGCCATTCTACTGTGGTGTCACCATTGTAGCACAATATTTTACCAAGATCAAGACTAAAATCTGGAGCCGGATATATCAAGAATATGGGTTACTATAGTGGACCAGGTTAGACACACTTATGAAGGATATTCTTTGGAACAGATGTAATAAAAAGTGCCTCAACTTCTACTTTTAATATCTAAAGAGCACCCGTGCTTTTTTGGGTTCCATTACATAATTGTTAGCTTGGCTTTCCATGGCACATAATAAGTATGTCTTCTGATCCTTTCATTATTAACCACTTGCCGACCGCCGCAAGTACATATACTGCGGCGGTCAGCCCCTCACAGGCAAAGTGAGGCTCTGGGGAGCGAGCGCGCGCTCCCGCTCCTGCGCGGTCACGGGCCCCCCCCGCGCGTTTGAGAGGCGGACCCGATGTCAGCCGCTCACTCACGATCGTCCGTGACAGCGGGAGAAAGGCAGGCGGTTAGTGTAAACAAGCCGCCTGTCCCCTGTGTAGGAACAGTGATCATACGGTTCTACTATGTAGGACTGTTGATCACTGTTCCTACACCTCAAGCCACAGCCAATCACAGTTAGAATCACACCCCTAGGGACACACACACAGCCCTCCCTCTCAAAAAAAGTTAACCCCTTCACTACCAGTGTCATTTTACAGTAACAGTGCATATGTATAGCACTGATTATTGTAGAAATGTCACTGGTAACCCCAAAAGTGTCAAAAATGTCAGTCAAGGGTCCGATCTGTCCGCCCCAGTGTCACAGTCCCACAAAAAAAATCGCAGATCGCCGCCATTATGCGTTAAAAAAAAAAAAAACAACAAAAATGACAAAAATCTTTCTCTTTGTTAGTAAACACGATAACTTTTGCGCAAACCAATCAAAATACGCTTTTTGCGATTTTTTTTACCAAACATATGTAGCAGAAAACAAATTGGCTGAAAATGTTAAAAAATTTAGATTTTTACATTTTTTTTGGGGAATTTCGTATAAAAAAATTTGAAAAATATTGTTATTTTTGCAAAATTTACGCTCTTTTTTTGTTTATGGCGCATGATCAAAAAATCGCACAGGTGATCAAATACCACCAAAAGAAAGCTCTGTTTGTGGGAAAAAAAGGACATCAAATTCGTTTAGGTATAGCGTCGCACAACCGCGCAATTGGCCGTTAAAGTCACGCAGTGCCGAATCGCAAAATCCCCCTTGGTCAGGAAGGGGGTAAAATCTTCCGGGGCTTAAGTGGTTAAATGTCAATATTCACAAATAAGATTTCCAAACCAGGTTTTGAATCTTGTTATTTTTATTTTTATTAAATAAGGCTAAAATTGTCCAGCAATTACAATGACTTACTACACCCAGTCCAGTAGAAAAGGTGTCCAATTCTTCTTTCTTTCCACCAATGGAACCAGTCCTAGACTGGGACTTCCACATTTATGTATGGAACCAAAGTTTGTTAGCTGTGCATTGATTTAATAATAAGATATAAAATCCAGGTAAACAGCTGTAGCCTTTTTTTAGGAGGACCTTGATGTAGCAGAATAGGATATATGTATGTAAAGATAGACTAGGAAATTGTTGTGGGACTTTTAAGGTGCAAACACACAAATAAATGATGGAGAAAAAAATCATTTTGATAAAACAATTTACACATTTTTATTAATCCAAAATGACAAACATATTAAAACCATATAAAAGGAAAAAATAACTATCTAATGCCTGCTCAACATGTTTCGCCATCTGGCGATAGCTTCTTCAGGAGACTGACGGCATCTCTATTGAGTTATTTTTCTCCAAGAAAACTGCATTGTGCTCCATATGGAAAGGGCCAAGATGGAAATGCCTCTTAACATGAAACTCCAGGATGAAATCGCCCATTTTGCATACGATGCATCATAGAGGGGGGAAGAGCCAAGCCTTTTTATTTATAATCTGATATGTATAATCTGAGTTTGACTGCTTGGTCCATGGAAAGGAGGATTACTAAAGGCCAATACTCTCAAATTACCGGTTGATTGGATATAGATTTGAGACTTCTTAAATAGGATTTTTTCCACACATTTGGGAAACCTCTCTCTTTAAAAAGTATTTTGAAGAGAAATTGATCGATTCAAGAGGCTTTGCTTCATTTACCTGTAAAATAATTAATATACATATATATATAATAGATCCCCCCTCTTCCAATCGAGTCTTAGGCTCCATTTACATCATAAGGACAGATTATATATATCAGATTAGAAATAAAAAGGCTTGGCTCTTCCCCCCTCTATGATGCATCCTATGCAAAATGGGGGATTTCATCCTTGAGTTTCATGTTAAGAGGCATTTCCATCTTGGCCCTTTCCATATGGCGCACAATGCAGTTTTCTTGGAGAAAAATAACTCAATAGAGATGCCTGTCAGTCTCCTGAAGAAGCTATCGCCAGTCCTGGCTCTATGTTATAACTTGGGTACATATTCAGAGATAGGGAGATTCCTTACCATCTCCAAGATAACATTGTCCAGTTCAAGTACAGTATATGCATCAGTTAAAGTACTGTATAGCTAAAGCATTTAACCTTTAAAGCCTGAAACGTTTTCATGTGGAATGGTTATAGCCCGTCAGGTTTTTCATTTTTTGCCACCTGTGTCTCATTGGGTAGATTTCAATTTGAGCCTAACTCCAGCCTTATCTTCAGTCTTGCAAATTTGTCCAGGCTCCTCTCCTGTACTGAAATGGCCTAATTTGATTTCACTGCACACTGTGAGCTTCTCACAATGTGCATTACAAGCTGCAGCAAGTCTTGAGCTAAGAGCCTGTTCTCAACCCTTTCATCTTTTACTAACTCTCCCGGCTGCCTGACAGGAGGGACCCAAGAAGAGGACCAGTGATGTCTCCATTGCTGAGATCCATTGTCTGCATCAGTGGCATAATTAGGGTGGTGCAGTCCACACTGGGTACTGGCACTCTGAGGATTCGGGCCCGCACCCTGATATTTGTTTTGTTGCACCTGCTGCCAGACAAGCAGAAGTTGCAGTGTAGTACCAGTTTCATAGATCCTAGATGCAGAAGATAATCGGGAGTGCCCACGTCAGAGGGAGTGGGGGGTACTGTTTGGCATTTTTTCACCCTCGGCACTGAATAATCTTGTTCTGGCATTGCCAGGGACCATCAGGCTGGGTAGCAAAAAGACTAGATGGTACTGGAGGTCCTCCAGCCAGGAAATGAGGAACCTCCAGTATCTTCTAGCCTTTTTGCTACAGTGGTGTAATTGGAAACCCGTCAATAAATAGTGTGCAGTTTTTGTATCATGCGAGAAGATATAACACTTCCGTGCATTTGTTTTTGGTTAATGTAGAAGAGATGCAGGGAGCTGCTGCAGCTCCATGTGTGCCCCTGCTTCTACATAGAGACTCTGCATCTAAGGCATGTGTCCCTTCTGCCCACCCCTTGTCCAAGGGTGTAGGAACCCACACAAATCTGGGGGGAACAGCATTTTTACTCACCAGGTATATGCTTTTTCAGTAAACTGCGAGAGAGAGAGAGAGAGAGAGTGTGTGTGTGTGTGTGCGTGCAATACAGTTAATTAATCAAATTTGTTTATTATATCCCACATAACCCACATAGCATTAATAAAAATTAACCCACATAGCATTAATAAAAATTAACCCACATAGCATTAATAAAAATTAACCCACCTTGCATTAATAAAAATGAACCCCCAAATTAATCCCATGGCATTAATAAAAATTAGTGCTGGTGCTGATGCTTGGCTTGCTGGCTGGGCTGGCATATGCTTGTCCATGTGACGCCACTCCCGCATACTGTCCATGTGACGCCACTCCCGCATGCGCTTTAGGCCTGGCCGCCTAGGCTGAATGCTTGGTGCGCGCCGCGCACTCTCCCTATGCTGGTGAGACGTCTTGCATGATGCCACTCCGCTGTGCACGCCCCCCTCCACCCGCCTGCCAGCCTGTGTTTGTAGGACATAACAGGACCCCCCAGGGCAAGACAGGACCCCCCAAAGACAGTAAAGGACCCCTCAGGATAAGACAGGACCCCCCAAAGGAACAGGACCCCCAAGGACAGGACAGGACCCCCCAAGGAACAGGAAAGGACCCCCAAGGACAGGACAGGACCCCCAATGATTGCAGAGTGCCAACCACAGCATTGCCCCTAATGATTGCAGAGTGCCAGCCACAGCATTGCCCCTAATGATTGCAGAGTGCCAGCCACAGCATTGCCCCTAATGATTGCAGAGTGCCAGCCACAGCATTGCCCCTAATGATTGCAGAGTGCCAGCCACAGCATTGCCCCTAATGATTGCAGAGTGCCAGCCACAGCATTGCCCCCAATGATTGCAGAGTGCCAGCCACACCATTGCCCCCAATGATTGCAGAGTGCCAGCCACACCATTGCCCCAATGATTGCAGAGTGCCAGCCACACCATTGCCCCAATGATTGCAGAGTGCCAGCCACACCATTGCCCCCAATGATTGCAGAGTGCCAGCCACACCATTGCCCCCAATGATTGCAGAGTGCCAGCCACACCATTGCCCCCAATGATTGCAGAGTGCCAGCCACACCATTGCCCCCAATGATTGCAGAGTGCCAGCCACACATTGCCCCCAATGATTGCAGAGTGCCAGCCACACATTGCCCCAAATGATTGCAGAGTGCCAGAACACAGCATTGCCCCCAATGATTGCAGAGTGCCAGAACACAGCATTGCCCCCAATGATTGCAGAGTGCCAGCCACACATTGCCCCCAATGATTGCAGAGTGCCAGCCACACATTGCCCCCAATGATTGCAGAGTGCCAGAGCACAGCATTGCCCCCAAAGATCGCAGAGTGCCAGCCACACATTGCCCCCAATGATTGCAGAGTGCCAGAACACAGCATTGCCCCCAATGATTGCAGAGTGCCAGAACACAGCATTGCCCCAATGATTGCAGAGTGCCAGAACACAGCATTGCCCCCAATGATTGCAGAGTGCCAGCCACACAGCATTGCCCCCAATGATTGCAGAGTGTCAGAACACAGCATTGCCCCCAATGATTGCAGAGTGCCAGCCACACATTGCCCCCAATGATTGCAGAGTGCCAGCCACACACTGCCCCCAATGATTGCAGAGTGCCAGCCACACATTGCCCCCAATAATTGCAGAGTGCCAGCCACACATTGCCCCCAATGATTGCAGAGTGCCAGCCACACACTGCCCCCAATGATTGCAGAGTGCCAGCCACACATTGCCCCCAATAATTGCAGAGTGCCAGCCACACATTGCCCCCAATGATTGCAGAGTGCCAGCCACACATTGCCCCCAATGATTGCAGAGTGCCAGCCACAGCATTGCCCCTAATGATTGCAGAGTGCCAACCACAGCATTGCCCTCAATGATTGCAGAGTGCCAGCCACACATTGCCCCCAATGATTGCAGAGTGCCAGCCACACATTGCCCCCAATGATTGCAGAGTGCCAGCCACACATTGCCCTCAATGATTGCAGAGTGCCAGCGATCCCCCCGCACTTACCTCTCTCGCAGCTTCTCTTCAGTCCCCGGCTCCATGCGTCTCCGAGTCTTCAGTCCTCCTGCGGCGCCTCCTCCTCGTCCAATGGCACGGTGTTTGCCTTTCGGCCAATCAGGAAGCGGGAGGACCCGCTCCCTGATTGGCTGGGAGGAGGATCCGTGTGACAATAGCGAATTTTCATTTGCTATTGTCACAGAATGGGCGGGTCGGGCGCTCTGCTGCTCCCTGGCCGCCACATCTGCGGCTGCGCGGTCCGAGCGCGGGACATTCAATTGTACTGCGCTCGGACGCGCCGCTGCTAAACTGGGGGGGATTTCACCATACCCGCCCCCCCCGCATTATTTCCTGGGGGGGATGTGTCCCCCCTGTCCCTCCCGGTTCCTACGCCCATGCCCTTGTCCCGGCCATGTTGGCCTCCCTTCATTGGATTACAAATCTTTAGATCAGAGTTTCTCATTCTTTTTTGAGTTAAGACACCCATAAAAATTATGAACAGTCTCAAGGCACCCATAAAAATTATGAACAGTCTCAAGGCACCCATAAAAATTATGAACAGTCTCAAGGCACACCATTCTAAAGAGTAAAAAAAATATTCTTATAATTTTATACAATGCGGGAGCATCTAGACACATAGGACACTGCCCGGGATCCCGAACCATTGGAAATTGCGGGACGCCCGTGCGATTCAAAAGTCCAACTGGCCAGCCTGTTTTTTTTTTTTTCATCTCATCTTCATTTGAATTTATTAACTCCGTTTTTTCTTTTAGATTTAGCAGGAATTATGTGAGTTCTGTTGTACTTGTGTCTGCTAGTAAAGTTTTTATTGCAATTTTAGCTAAATATATCTTTAGGCTTTATCCACATATAGGCATCTAGGATCGCGGGCAGAATTGCCGCAATTCTGCCCGCGATCCCGAACCATTGCAAGTCCCGGGACGCCCGAGTGATTCCCGTGACTTGCAATGGCACCCCAAACGTGGCATGATTTTGCTGCGATTGTCGCCCAACGAATCGCAGGAAATTGCACAAACAGAATTATGGGATGCATGTCACCCAAAAAAGTACAAGAGCTTCTTTTGGGCGACAGGCGTCCCACGATTCTGTTTGCGTGTTTTCACTGCGATTCGTCGGGTGACAATTGCGGCAATATCGCGCTGTGTTTGGGGTGCCGTTGCAAGTCACGGGAATCGCTTGGGCGTCCCGCGACTTGCAATTGTTCGGGATCGTGGGCAGAATTGCGGTAATTCTGCCCGCAATCCGAGATGCCTATATGTGTATGAACCCTAAAGCTATATTTAGCTAAAATGACAATAAAATTATTACTAGCAGACACAAATACAACATAATTCACATAATTCCTGCTAAATCTAAAAGAAAAAACTGAGTGAATAAATAAAAAAATCCGGGATCAGAGAGACAGAGGGAGGGAAACAAAGTTAGAGATAAACTCGGGAGCAGAGATAACATTAGAGCCAGGACTGGGAGGGGGGCCCACACAGGGAGAGGGATTAGTGAGGGACAACTATAGACAAATATGTATACAGCGCTATATAAAATCAAATAAAGTGACAATGTGCATCATATAAATCAATAAACTCACTTACAGTGCAATATATATTCCTCTTATATATAATGTCCACCTAAGAGAAATATATATTGCACTGTAAGTGAGTTTATTGATTTATATGATGCACATTGTCACTTTATTTGATTTTATATAGCGCTGTATACATATTTGTCTATAGTTCATTTCTCCCGTTAGTGAAGGAGGTTCTCGGCCTTTTGGCTAAGATCAAGTGTAGTATCTGTTCTTATCAGTTGGTATGGGCCTTAGCTAGTACCAGTATGACCGAAACCCGGAGCGCTCTTAGTTGGTGAGGCACGGGGAGTAGGTCATCTGGGAAAGCATGTGGGGACCGCCGCCTTCTGATTCGAATGGGTTGAACTGTCCTAACCAGTTTGAAGGGGGCAGGAAAGCCGGTCTGACTGGGTGGCCGGTGGAACTGCTCCTGGATGTAATGGGCTGAGGAACAGGATGGCGAGGGGAGGGCTTTCTCTCCTGGGTTTTGATCTGGCCTTGCAAAAGGCCTGTCCCCAGTGGTAGGTAAGCTCTCTCTAAGCTGTCCAGGTTCGGATGTCTGCTGGTGGGGATAGGCTACACTCGGTCTGGCCGGGGGCTGGGATTGAAAAAGCCCGTAGTGTAAGTGCCCCTGGGGTGGCAGCCCAGGGGTGCCTTAATTTCTCACTGGTGAGGGGCAGCTCGCTGTGAGTTTTTTCGGCACCTTGGTCACTGCACTATGCACACCTTTTTCACACCTGCCTCTTGGGACAGGCCTTTTGGCTTGCACCAGAGGAATTTTTTATTCCGGCTGGAAGGCCTGCCTTGGTTCCTCACATGGCACCATTGCACTTTCCCCACTTCCCTCTCCCCCACTTCTTTGTTTGTTTGTCTTTTTCTTTGGAGTTTGTCACTGCACTTTCACCTTTTTTCTTTATTTGCACGACTGGAGTGTGTGGGTCCTCGGGCCCAGCCTTGAGTCTTGGGAGGGGGTGGATATGGCCTTTTGGCTTAGTTCGCCCTCTCTCATGGGGTCTCCCTTCGGGGGAGCTCCACTTAGTACTTGGGGTGGGCTGTTTCGGCAGTGCCCCTGAAGAACGGGGTCAGTTTGGTTTCGGCCGACTGACCACAAGTACCTTAAATCCCTGTCAGGAGTCTTGCGCCCCGGGGGATCGAGGTTTCGGGTCCTACCTCTTCGGAGGGAAGACCATACGTTTTCGCACACCCTGTGCTTTTTTTGTGTTCTCACTTTGTGTGTGTGCACTTTTTTATGCACCGGGTGGAGTCTTTTGAGTGTGTTGCACACGCTACGGGCTTTAAAAAAAAAGTTAGTGAAGGAGGTTCTATATAGCTGCTGTATTTTCTTTATGTGTCCCAAATTATTGGGTCTTAACACTACACCACTTTATATTTAATTGCGCTGATTTACATTTTTGCACAAACAGTGAGGGACAACTGTCTCTTTCTCAGCAGATAAAAGCTGGCAGCAGGGAGAGAGTTCAGCTTTCAGCTGCTGGAGGAGTTCTGTATTTATTGTCCATCACTAATCCCCCTCCCTGTGGGCAACCCCTTGCTACAAGAGGACCGGTGGTCCCCCCCCCCCATCAGCGGCCCTGCACACTGGTACTGACTAGTATTCCAATGTTTCTCCTCTCCCCAGTTTCTCTCCATCACTCAGCTAATGTGACCCCATTGCTAATGGAGAGGGGCAGGGGCAGGGACGGGTCAAATAAGGATGCTGTGCAGGTGATCAGCACCCTTCTTATCAACACTGATGACATCACTGGTTGTTAGGATGCCGGTGGCTGGAAGGTTGAAATGGTGCGCAGTAAAAACCTGTGGCTTTGTGATGCCTTTAGATGCGGTGGCTGCATTCCTTTCCTTTTTTTCTTTTTCAAGCTATTGTTTCTTTATTTTCACTTATTGATCCTGCCTGTAACACGCTTCCAGACCTAAAGTGACAACGCTCACTCACTACACTATATCTACAGAGGAGCAGCATCGTCACCCTAGGTTGCTCACTCCTGATTTTTACTACAAGCACACCACCCTCTCTCTTCATCTCCATTACATAGGTGGGAGCGGTTTTGTAGCTCACAGAAAATAGCTTGGAAGGAAGATAACACTGTTTGAGATTCCCTTTGGGTGCACAGGAAGTTATAAGGACACTGCATTTCTGGCAGGATTCAGTTACTTTTTCTGCACTTGCATAATATGTACTTAGCCTGAACATAAAAGAATATGAATGCAGCCCTCACATCGAAGGACATGTATAAATGATATACTTTATTGTTTTTGTTCTTGGCTTTGGATACACTTTAAGCAAAACAGCCAGCTAACCAATCTGCTCCCAGTCTGTGATTGGACAGTTAAGGAGCAGCAGCAGACTGGCAAAGTCATCTCTCTGCTCCCTCCTTCTGTCAGCATATATACTTTAAACCACTTAGCAGATTTACTCGTACTGTCAGAGATGGTGGCAGACCATAAATTACACTGTAGGGGTAAGGACTAATCAGCGCATGATGGGCATTAAAATCAAAAGGAAGATGGCGGAAAGGGCCAACAGTAATGGGCTGTGAAGAAGAACATTGCTACTGGAACATGTATGATCAGAGGTTATTGTGAATGGTTTCTTTTTATCTTTTATTTTTTCTCTGAGATGAGCTTTACAGGTTTGGTTATTAGTACAACCTCGAACCGCCAATAAATAGTTGTATTCGCCTGTAGAGGAAATAAAAAAGGTGATTTTAATAGGATGGAAAGACGAGATTTTTGTCATACAAATGAAGATATGTCAGTACTTTACCCAGCTATTAGTTTGAACTTCAGGCAGATGTAAAGGTGTGGACTATACATGGTGTTCAGAGCACATGCGGAAGGGAAGATAGGGGAAGACAATAGGGAACAAAACAGGAAAGGAAAAGAAAAGAGAAGGAAAAAGGAAATGTAAAGGAAAAAAGGGGAAAAGGGAAAGGAAAAGGAAAAGAAAGGGAAAGGGGAAGGGAAATGAAAAGGAAAAAAAACAGGAAAGGGAAGGAAAAGGGAAGGAAAAGGGAAGGAAATGAAAGGAAAGAAAAGGGAAAAGGAAAAGGGAAGGAAAAGGGAAGAAAATGAAAGGAAAGGAAAGGGAAAAGGAAAAGGAAAAGAAAGGAAAATGAAAGGAAATGAAAGGAAAGGAAAGGAAAGGAAAGGAAAGGGAAAAGGAAAGGGTGGGAAATTGAAAAGGAAAACAGAAAGGAAAGGAAAACGAAAAGGATAGGAAAGGAAAAGGAAAACAAAAAGGATAGGAAAGGAAAGGGAAAGGAAAATGAAAAGGACAAGAAAGGAAAAGAAAGGAAAGGGAAAGCCAAAGGGAAAGGGAAAGGGAAGGGAAGAGAATTGAAAAGGAAAACGGAAAGGAAAGGAAAGGGAAAATAAAAGGATAGGAAAGGAAAAGGAAAGGAAAGGAAAGGAAAAGGAAAGGGAAACGAAAAGGACAGGAAAGGAAAAGAAAGGAAAGAAAAAGGTAAGGAAAGGAAAGAAAAGGGAAAGGGAAAGGGAAGGAAAGGGAAAAGGAAAAGGAAAGGAAACAGAAAGGAAAACGAAAAGAAAGGAAAATGAAAGGAAAGGGAAAGGGAAAAGGAAAGGGAGGGAAATTGAAAAGGAAAACGGAAAGGAAAGGAAAATGAAAAGGAAAGGAAAAGGAAAGGAAAACAAAAAGGATAGGAAAGCAAAAGGAAAGGAAAACGAAAAGGACAAGAAAGGAAAAGAAAGGAAAGGAAAAAGAAAGCCAAAGGGAAAGGGAAGGGAAGGAAATTGAAAAGGAAAACGGAAAGGAAAGGAAAGGAAAAGGAAAAGGGAAACAAAAAGGATAGGAAAGGAAAAGGAAAACGAAAAGGATAGGAAAGGAAAGGAAAACGAAAAGGATAGGAAAGGAAAACGAAAAGGATAGGATAGGAAAAGGAAAGGAAATGAAAAGAAAAGGAAAAGAAAGGATAGGAAAGCAGGGGAAAGGAAAAGAAAACAAAAAGGACAGGAAAAGGATAGGAAAGGAAAGGAAAGTGAAAGGAAAGGAAATGAAAGGAAAGGGAAGGAAAAGAAAATGGAAAGGAAAGGGAAGGAAAACGAACGGAAAACAAAAAGGATAGGAAAGGAAAAGAAAGGAAAGCAAAGGAAAGGGAAAGGGAAAGGGAAAGGAAAATGAAAAGGATAGAAAGGAAAGAAAAGGGAAAAGAAAGGAAAGGAAATTAAAATGACAGGAAAGAAAAAGAAAGGAAAGGAAATTGAAAAGGAAAGGAAAACAGAATAGAAAGGAAGAAAGGAAAACAGAATAGAAAGGAAGAAAAGAAAAGGAAAGGACAGGAAGAGAAGGGAAAGGGAAAGGGAAATGAAAAAGACACGAAAGAAAAGGAACGGAAAAGAAAGGAAAGGAAACAGTGGGGCCCCATAATCTTATGCCACCCCAGTCACTAAATGGGGCTCTTACTACTGACTGGGTATAAGAAGTGAGATACGAGATGACCCCTCCCTGGGATGTTTCTTTATACACATTCTGTATGCATTGGGATAACTGTGAATAACCCCCCCAATGAAGCAAATTCCAGCCTCCACTCTTCCAAAACAGCATTGTTGCAGATTATTCCCTTATTCCCTCAGCACTGATCCTGCCATTGTGGCTGTTCGGTGGCTACATGGGGTGGTACAGATAGAAGGACCTATAGTGTTCAACTCCTGTCCCTTGCAATGGGGCCAAAATAGCAAACGTTGATAGTTCTATCCATGGCACATTTCATATTTGGGGAGAGCTGATATACCAGACAAACATTTGAATGTTTCTGAGAAGGACTACATCAGTTCTAGCACTTCTTACTTTCTAATAGGCCCTAGAAACATAAGAAGGGTATGCTGACTGCAAAAGGCAACATCAGATACTTCAACAGCCAAAGATCCCTATTTTTTCATAAAGAGTACCTGTCACTATCGTATTCCGATGTATACAACTCAACTCCTGTCCGATGCAATTCACAAAAGTGTTGCAGTCACAGCTTTTGGCAGCGGTGTAGCAGGATTTGCAGATTACCCCATTGCGTATAATCTTCACATCCTTTGGGGGAGGTCTGTCTGGTTCAACTAATAGCAAAGAAAATACACATATTAAAAACATAAATATTACATTCTAGAGTAGTTTTAAAGCTAAAACCTCAGTAGGGAATAGTTAGAACCCCTGCCAGTTTTTTGCCATCTTGTTAAAGGGAGCTTCCAGATTTCGATAAGCCCCCTGCTCGCAGACCCCCACAACCAACGACCAGGGTTGTGGGGAAGAGGCCCTTGTCTCTATCAACATGGGGACAAGGTGCTTTGGGGTGGGGCAAAGCACCCCACCATGTTGAGAGCATGTGGCCTGTTATGGTTAAGGAGGGGAGTACTTGCTCACCCCCCCCCCCCCCATTTTCTGCCCTGCCAGGCGGATAAGGGTTTGGTATGGATTTTGAGGGGGACCCCACGTTGTTTGTTTTATTTTGGTGTGGGGTGCCCCTTAAAATCTATACCAGACCCAAGGGCCTGGTATGGACTGGGGGGGGGGGGGACCCCACATTTATCCCTTAATTTTCTTAAATATCTGGGTAATTGCAACCGTGAGTCAATTTAAATGTAATTTGACTCATTTTTTTTCTTTAGAAATGTCATTTTTGCTGCAGCAGGTTCTATACATGCTACAGATGCGCCACTTTACAGGCAGGCTAAGGGGCCCTCCAGCCACTATATTTAAAGGAATTTTACATTTTTATTGTTTCACTTTAAGCATCGTTAAAATCACTGCTCCTTTTTTGCATTGATACATGTCCCATGGGCAATACCCGAGCCCCCATACCTTTAATATGGGCAATAACGTGCATATAAGCCTTCAAAATGGGGACTTTTGTTTTTTTATGTTCAACTCCCAAAGACTTCAATAGAGTTTACGGCTCGGGGCCAAACTTTTCCCCTCTTTGGGAGTTCTGGTACGAATGAAACAGGAGAGGTGTTCCGCCCATCTCTATTAAGAATGAAGGGGATCCTCTAAGGCAGGGGTCTTCAAACTATGGCCCTCCAGTTGTTCAGGAACTACAATTCCCATCATGCCTAGTCATGTCTGTAAATGTCAGAGTTTTACAATGTCTCATGGGATGTGTAGTTCCGCAACAGCTGGAGGGCCGTAGTTTGAGGATCCCTGCTCTAAGGGGTGGAAACCTGGAGCCAGAAGCTTGGCTTTAGGCCTTGTGAGTAGGGGATACATTGCACTTGTCCTGGGTATTTTCCTTCAAAGTTGATTACATACTGGATACTTACTGGTAGGCTCGGGTGGAATGCAGGAGGTCTCTTTGCAGCATGTTGAGTTGCTCTTGACTGTTCCTTTATGAAACCTCACAGTGGCAGGAGGGAACATGTCACATTTTCCGCACATCATCAAAAATAACGTTGTCAATTTTGTACCTATATGTGGAAAACATGGCATTATTAAGACTGATTTATATAATTCTAAAATATTTACTGAGAGAAACAACCACCTTGGACATCAAAGGGTAATTTGCACAACTGGGTTTCCTGTGGTTGTCCTTTTTAGACCCAAGAGGAGGCCTTGGGTCCTAAAGTGGGAGGGGGAGCACAAAAAGGGGGTGACCTCTTCAGAGAGACCACTGCTTCCTCATAGGAAGTGAAAGTTTTTCTCTGCAGCATGAAATGTGACTTCCTTTATTGTTTGTGACTTCAGTGACAATCAGATCACATTGTATAGGCCAGGGATCCTCAAACTATGGCCCTCCAGCTGTTGCAGAACTACACATCCCATGAGGCATTGTAAAACTCTGACATTCACAGACATGACTATGCATGGTGGGAATTGTAGTTCCTGAACAGCTGGAGGGCCATAGTTTGAAGACCCCTGGATAGGCTATTCATTGGGAAATTCGTAAATATTCATATGTTTTTTTTTTTCTTTTTTCCACTTTTCCCATGACTGTAAATGCTGTGGAAACTCTGTAGATTTGTATTTTATTTATTTTGATATATCAAGAAAATGCTCCAAATTTCCTTACAAAAATCAATATTTCATATTTCGCTTTCTATACTGGGAATGTTGTAATCAGTGGTGGCTGGTACATTGGAGGCGCAGGGGTGCCGCCCCCCCTATCCATGCGTCCGGCCCCCTAATCTACATGCGGGGCACCGGACGCATGGATTTTCAATGGGGGTTTTTTATTTGAAGCATGTGATTTTAGACTCCCCCCCCAACAAGGCTGTTGAAAGAATGTTAAAAAAAGGAGGGGTAGCAGTGGCGGCCTGTCTATTGGGGGCGCAGGGGCACTGCCAGAGGCTCTACTAGACTTCTAAAAAGGGTGAGCTCGGGGAGCAGAGCACTGCACCCTGAGCCCACCCAGTTGTGTGACAATAGCGAATGAAAATTCGCTATTATCACACGGATCCTCCTCCCAGCCAATCAGGAAGCTGGTCCTGAGACCCGTTTCCCGATTGGCCAAAAGGAGAGGCCATGCTATTGGCCTAGGAGGAGGAGGAGGGAGGAGACGCAGGGAAAGCCACCGCCGCCTCTGCCGCCGCAGCTGGGGGAAGCCGCCGCCGCCTGCTTTCCATTTCAGTCCAGGGTGAGTGAGCCGGTGTCAGGGGGTGGGGGATGGCATGGTGTGTGAGCGAGCTTGTGTGGTCGGGGGGGGGGGGGGTATGGTGTGGTCCGTCTGCCGCCCCCCAGCCCATGGAGCACCAGCCGCCACTGGTTGTAATCTAATGTCATTGGTTACCTGAAGTCTGCATAGAGCTTGAAATCACATTTTAGGAATGTCCCGCTAGTACTGACAGCGGACCCCCCCCCAAATTGGCGTTCAGTTTAAGAGAACTGGCAGGGCTTATGTTCTTTCATATATTTATAATTAATCTGGAAAGGATACTTGGTGTGGAGTCTCCATGTAATTTTTTATTTAGCCAGGCCCCAGCAGGAGTCTGCACCCTTTTTATTCTAATTATTCTCAACTTACACAAGAAATCTATTGTTGGCTAATTAGCACAAACCTAGATAATATGTTTTTTTTGCTGAGGCTTCCTGTCTTCTAATTGCTTCCAGATCATCATCTGAATTGGAGAGAGGAACAGACTGCAAAATGGATATAGTTGGATGCATTTACTCAGGTGTTTGCCTGTATACTGTATATATATATATATATATATATATATATATATATATATATATATATATATATATATATAAATAAATATATATATATCTGTATATGTGTATATATATATATATATATACATATATATATATATCTATCTATAGTATCTCACAAAACTGAGTACACCCCTCACGCATTTGTAAATATTTTATTCTATCTTTTCATGTGACAACACTGAAGAAATGACACTTTGCTACAATGTAAAGTAGTGAGTGTACAGCTTGTATAACGGTGTAAATTTGCTGTCCTCTCAAAATAACTCAACACACAGCCATTAATGTCTAATCCGCTGGCAACAAAAAGTGAGTACACCCCTAAGTGAAAATGTCCAATTTTGGGCCCAATTAGGCATTTTCCCTCCCAATGTCATGTGACTCGTTAGTGTTACAAGGTCTCAGGTGTGAATGGGGAGCAGATGTGGTAAATTTGGTGTTATCTCTCTCATTCTCTCCTACTGGTCTCTGGAAGTTCAACATGGCACCTCATGGCAAATAACTCTCTGAGGATCTGAAAAAAACAATGTTTGCTCTACATAAAGATAGCCTGGGCTGTAAGAAGATTGCCAAGACCCTGAAACTGAGCTGCAGCACAGTGGCCGAGACCATACATCGGTTTAACAGGACAGGTTCCACTAAGAACAGGACTGCCCCTGCACCATGCCCTCGGGCCCTGCATCTCCTACACCATGCCTGCAGCCCCTGCATCTCCTACACCATGCCTGCAGCCCCTGCATCTCCTGCACCATGCCCACGACCCCTGCATCTCCTGCACCATGCCCGCAGCCCTGCATTTTTTACACCATGCCTGCAGCCCCTGCATCTCCTGCACCATACCCGCGGCCCCCCACATCTCTTGCACCATGCCCGCAGCCCCTGCATCTCCTGCCCCATGCCCGCGGCCCCTGCATCTCTTGCTTAATGCCCGCAGCCCCTGCATCTCCTGCACCATGCCCACAGCCCCTGCATCTCCAGCACCATGCCCACAGCCCCTGCATCTCCAGCACCATACCCACAGCCCCTGCATCTCCTGCACCATGCCCGCAGCCCCTGCATCTCCTGCACCATGCCCGCAGCCCCTGTATCTCCTGCACCATGCCCGCAGCCCCTGCATCTCCTGCACCATGCCCGCAGTCCCTGCACCATGCCCACAGCCCCTGCATCTCCTGCACCATGCCCACAGCCCCTTTATCTCCTGCACCATGCCTGCAGCCCCTGCATCTCCTGCCCCATGCCTGCAGCCCCTGTATCTCCTGCACCATGCCCGCAGCCCTTGCATCTCCTGCACCATGCCCGCAGTCCCTGCACCATGCCCGCAGTCCCTGCATTTCCTGTACCATGCCCACAGACCCTGCATCTCTCTCTTATTTGTTACAAATATTTTTTTCCTCTTTGTGTATGTTTAGGTGACCAGGGTGCGAGGGGCGAGGGGTGAGGATGGGGGGGGGGCACCACAAGATTAGCTCGCACAGGGCGCCTGAACACCTAAGGCCGGCCCTGATCCCATCCGATCCGACCCGCTGGATGGATGGCGAACGTAACCCCATCCATCTTTTTAGGGCAGATCTTGTCGGATCGGGTGACAGACAGGTGTCAGCGGACACATCTCCGCTGACATCCGCCTCTCCATAGATTAGAATGGGTGGCCCGATCAGGTCCGCCTGAAAAACGGACAGGCGGACCTGATCGTGTCCGATTGTGTAAAAGGGGCCTTAGTCTATGACTTAGAACAGGCTGATATAGGACTTTACCTTACCTACGGTGCCTTTCTCATAGTAGGAGATGCATGCGGTATCTGAGGTACTGCAGGTCACTAAGTTTCTTTTACACGTTGCCTGAGTTGAATTTGCGCATTGGTTACATTTCAGCAGATCTGTAAAAAAAAATACATTTATAGACAGAGAAAAAAAAAATTACATCAGTATGTAAAATTTCCCCAAAATCACAGCAGTATTTTTCCCTCTATGGGGTGGCTGGCCAGAAATCAGCTTTCCATTTGAAAACCTTTTGATTCCTCAGTATACCACCTGATTGGTTACTTTAACCCCCTTCGCGCCTAAGGGTAAAACAAATCTTAATGCCTAAGCCCAATTTTGTAAATTTAAAAGGTAACTCCACCTTCATAGGGAAAAAAAACAGCAAAAAAAAAATAATAATAATAATAATATAGCGTATACAATTGTGACACAAATCATATTGTAATTGAATGTTATTAAAAATTCCCTTTCCTTTTCAATCTGCAGCTGTTGTAATTTTCTGAAAATGCAATGCAATATGGCCGCCTGGAGCTGTTCTGTACACAGAATGTATACTGACCACACCCCCAGAAACATAATTTCCTGCTTGTGTGATTGGCTCACCAATTTTCCCAGAAGTCTGCACTAAGATACAAGTCAGATTTCTGGCATCCCCTGCAACACAAATGTCATTTTTGGTGAGATCCTCCCAATAGGAACACGTCTAAAGGGATGCAGGCCCAGCAGCTTTCCTCATTAGAGCCTTGCAGCTGCCACAGCTGATAGATAATTATGAAACCACTCCCATTTGACCCACTCAGCACAGAGGAACAAACAATGATTTCTTCAGAATAACAAAAGGAAGGAATCTGCAACAAAGTTTGTTATAATCCTTGTAATGTACAGAGATCACCCAGAGGGGAATGTTTTTTTTTTTTCAACAAAAGTGGAGTTACGCTTTAACATCTGTTTGCAAAACCATACATATCACAGCTACTTTGCGTATCCAGGTGAATTACAGGTGCATCTCATAAAAATAGAATGTCATCAAAAAGTTCAATATATGGTTGTGTGAAATGACAAAACAGATGCGAACGGTCGGGGTGACATTGACTTTTGGTGTGGGATTTTTACTTATATTTGCAGTTAGATGGCGTCACCTGTAAGGTTAAATTTGTTAAAATCTTTATTCTATTTGATTCTGTTTAGATAGATTTACAGTGCATTGCGAAAGTATTCGGCCCCCTTGAACTTTTCGAACTTTTGCCACATTTCAGGCTTCAAACATAAAGATATAAAACTGTAATTTTTTGTGAAGAATCAACAACAAGTGGGACACAATCATGAAGTGGAACAAAATTTATTGGATATTTCAAACTTTGTTAACAAATAAAAAAGTGAAAAATTGGGCGTGCAAAATTATTCAGCCCATTTACTTTCAGTGCAGCAAACTCTCTCCAGAAGTTCAGTGAGGATCTCTGAATGATCCAATGTTGACCTAAATGACTAATGATGATAAATAGAATCCACCTGTGTGTAATCAAGTCTCTGTATAAATGCACCTGCACTGTGATAGTCTCAGAGGTCCGTTTCAAGCGCAGAGAGCATCATGAAGAACAAGGAACACACCAGGCAGGTCCGAGATACTGTTGTGGAGAAGTTTAAAGCCGGATTTGGATACAAAAAAATTTCCCAAGCTTTAAACATCCCAAGGAGCGCTGTGTAAGCGATAATATTGAAATGGAAGGAGTATCAGACCACTGCAAATCTACGAAGACCTGGCCGTCCCTCTAAACTTTCAGCTCATACAAGGAGAAGACTGATCAGAGATGCAGCCAAGAGGCCCATGATCACTCTGGATGAACTGCAGAGATCTACAGCTGAGGTGGGAGACTCTGTCCATAGGACAACAATCAGTCGTATACTGCACAAATCTGGCCTTTATGGAAGAGTGGCAAGAAGAAAGCCATTTCTTAAAAATATCCATGAAAAGTGTTGTTTAAAGTTTGCCACAAGCCACCTGGGAGACACCAAACATGTGGAAGAAGGTGCTCTGCTCAGATGAAACCACAATCGAACTTTTTGGCAACAATGCAAAATGTTATATTTGGCGTAAAAGCAACACAGCTCATCACCCTGAACACACCATCCCCACTGTCAAACACGGTGGTGGCAGCATCATGGTTTGGGCCTGCTTTTCTTCAGCAGGGACAGGGAAGATGGTTAAAATTGATGGGAAGATGGATGGAGCCAAATACAGGAACATTCTGGAAGAAAACCTGATGGGAGTCTGCAAAAGACCTGAGACTGGGACGGAGATTTGTCTTCCAACAAGACAATGATCCAAAACATAAAGCAAAATCTACAATGGAATGGTTCACAAATAAACATATCCAGGTGTTAGAACGGCCAAGTCAAAGTCCAGACCTGAATCCAATCGAGAATCTGTGGAAAGAACTGAAAACTGCTGTTCACAAACGCTCTCCATCCAACCTCACTGAGCTCAAGCTGTTTTGCAAGGAGAAATGGGCAAAAATTTCAGTCTCTCGATGTGCAAAACTGATAGAGACATACCCCAAGCGACTTACAGCTGTAATCGCAGCAAAAGGTAGCGCTACAAAGTACTAACTTAACCACTTAAGCCCCGGAAGATTTTACCCCCATTCCGACCAGGGTTTTTTTTTGCGATTCGGCACTGCGTGATTTTAACGGACAATTGCGCGGTCGTACGATGCTGTACCTAAACAAATTTGATGTCCTTTTTTCCCCACAAACAGAGCTCTCTTTTGGTGGTATTTGATCACCTGTGCGATTTTTACTTTTTGCGCTATAAACAAAAAAAGAGCATCAATTTTGCAAAAATAACAATATTTTTCACATTTCTTTATATGAAATCCCCCCCCAAAAAAATTTAAAAATCAAAATTCTTTAACATTTTTTGCCAATTTGTTTTCTGCTACATATGTTTGGTAAAAAAAAATAGCAAAAAGCGTATTTTGATTGGTTTGCGCAAAAGTTATCGCGTTTACTAACAAAGGGAAAGATTTTTGTCATTTTTGTTTTTTTTTTTGGCGGCGATCTGCGATTTTTTTTGCGGTACTGTTACATTGCGGCGGACAGATTGGACCCTTGACTGACATTTTTGACACTTACCAGTGACATTACTACAGTAATCAGTGCTATATATATGCACTGTTACTGTAAAATAACACTGGCAGTGAAGGGGTTAACTTTTTTTGAGAGGGAGGGGCTATGTGTGTCCCTAGGGGCGTGATTCTAACTGTGATTGGCTGTGGCTTGATGTGTAGGAACAGTGATCAACGGTCCTACATAGTATAACCATATGATCACTGTTTCTACACAGGGGAGAATGACAGGCGGCTTGTTTACATTAGCCGCCTGCCTTTCTCCCGCTGTACCGACGATCGCCGAGTGACCGGCGGACATCGGGTCCGCCGGTCACACGCGCGGGGGGGTCCGTGACCACGCGGGAGCGGGAGCACGCGCTCGCTCCCTAGACCCTCACAGGCTAGCGACGCAGACCTACGTCACCCTGCCTGTGAGGGGCTGACCGCTGCAGTAAATAGTCATCCCCAGCAACAATAGACCCCCTTGCTAAATTATATCCCCTCCAGTTAGAGTAGATCCCCTCACAGCAAGAATCAATAGACCCTGCAGCACACCCCAGCACCCCTTACCATTACATACAGTCAGTCTGGAGGTGCCGGAACTGCGTTCCCCCGCGTTCCCGCTGAAAAAAAGCCCTGTGTATATATATATATATATATATATATATATATATATGTATGTATGTGTGTGTGTGTGTGTATACATATATACCGTGTATATATATATATATATATATACAGTATGTGTGGATATATATACAGTATATATACATATATACAATATATATATATATATATATATATACATATATATATATTTGAGCTTTGGGGGTGCACACCCTAATGCAATAGGCTGCGCACACCTATGGTTCCCTCAATGAACTGTAGCTCCCCAGTGCCGGCAGCACTCATGCAGCCCCATATTGTGAGATACTGTAGTTCCTCATTTTATAGCATGGATTTCTTCCATTTTTGAGCTAAAGAGTCCATTAGAGTGGTGGCATGTGCTTTGCAAAGAATATTATATCTACGCTGTGTGTATTTCACCTCATGCCCTTGATGCTGGTGAACTCTCATCCGGCATTGGCATTGCATATATGATAAGTAAATACTGTCGAACATTTGCTTATGTAAAGAAGTTTGCATACTTATTGTTGCAGTGGATGCAGCTGTGTCCTTTTAAAGCCTTCAATATAAATTCTGCTTCTTACTACGTGAGCTCCTCCTGCACACCTGGAAGTTTATAAACTATACATTTGGAAGTTCTTGATTATCCATATGTCAGTATAGACATTGCCAATTAATTAAATGTGAGGGAGACCCCATAAACCTGTTTGCAATTCTGAACATTCATAATGTCTCCTCTTGACCACAGATTTCAGATGCTATCTATGGATCACCTATATCATCAGAACTGAGTTTATATCATCTACATTTATCCCTAACTTAACCACTTAAGCCCCGGAGGATTTGGCTGCTAAAGGACCAGGGGTTTTTTTGCGATTTTTTACTGCGTGACTTTAACGGACAATTGCACGGTCGTGCGATGCTGTACCTAAACGAATTTGACGTCCTTTTTTTCCCACAAACAGAGCTTTCTTTTGGTGGTATTTGATCACCTGTGCGATTTTTTGATCACGCGCTATAAACAAAAAAAGAGCGTAAATTTTGCAAAAATAACAATATTTTTCACATTTTTTTATATGAAATTCCCCCAAAAAAAAAGTAAAAATCAAAATTTTTTAACATTTTTCGGCCAATTTGTTTTATGCTACCTATGTTTGGTAAAAAAAATCGCAAAAAGCGTATTTTGATTGGTTTGCGCAAAAGTTATCGCGTTTACTAACAAAGAGAAAGATTTTTGTCATTTTTGGTGTTTTTTTTTTTAACGCGTAATGGCGGCGATCTGCGATTTTTTTTTCGGTACTGCGACATTGCGGCGGACAGATCGGACCCTTGACTGACATTTTTGACACTTTTGGGGTTACCAGTGACATTACTGCAGTAATCGGTGCTATACATATGCACTGTTACTGCAAAAATGACACTGGCAGGGAAGGGGTTAACTTTATTGGGAAGGGAGGGGTTAAGTGTGTCCTAGGGGCGTGCTTTCTACTGTGTAGGGACATTGCTATTGGTGTAAAAGCAAAGATCAACCGTTCTACATAGTAGAACGGTCAGATCTTTACTTTTACACAGGGAGAACTGACAGGCAGCTTGTTTACACAAGCTGCTCTGTCTTTCTCCCTTCACAGGAGCGATCGTAGTGTGGCCGGCGGACATCGAGTCCGCCGGTCACACGCACTGACTTGCCTGTGAACGAGCCGCGGCGGGCGCGCGCCTCGGCGGGCGCGCGCCCGCTCGCTATAGGCTCGCAAGTCAGTGACAGGCTAGTGACGTACCGATACGTCACTCTGCCTGGCCGGGGCTGACCGCCGCAGTATATAGTCGTGCGGCGGTCGGCAACCGGTTAACTGGTTGCCGACCACCGCACGGCGATATACGTCGGCAGTCAGCCCTGGCCAGGCAAAGTGATGTATATATACGTCACTAGCCTGTCACTTGCTTGGGAGCAAATAGCGGGTGAGCGCGCGCCCATGGAGGCGCGCTCCCGCCCCGGCTTGTTCCCCAGCAAGTCCGTGCGTGTGACCGGCGGACCCGATGTCCGCCGGTCACTCGGCGATCGTCAGTGCAGAGGGAGAAAGGCAGGCGGCTGATGTAAACAAGCCGCCTGTCATTCTCCCCTGTGTAGGAATGCTGATCATACGGTTCTACTATGTAGGACCGTTGATCATTGTTCTTACACCAGTAGCCATGTCCAATCACAGTAAAAAGCACGCCCCTAGGGACACACTTAACCCCTCCTTCCCCAATAAAGTTAACCTCTTCCCTGCCAGTGTCATTTTGCAGTAACAGTGCATATATATAGCACTGATTACTGCAGTAATGTCACTGGTAACCCCAAAAGTGTCAAAAATGTCAGTCAAGGGTCCGATCTGTCCCCCGCAATGTCGCAGTAGCGCAAAAGAAAATCGCAGATCGCCGCCATTAAGCGTTAAAAAAAAAACACCAAAGATGACAGAAATCTTTCCCTTAGTTAGTAAACGCAATAACTTTTGCGCAAACCAATCAAAATTCGCTTTCTGCAATTTTTTTTACCAAACATATGTAGCAGAAAACAAATTGGCCAAAAATGTTAAAAAATTTTGATTTTTACATTTTTTTTGGGGGGAATTTCATATAAAAAAATGTGAAAAATATTGTTGTTTTTGCAAAATTTACGCGCTTTTTTTGTTTATAGCGCAAAAAGTAAAAATCGCACAGGTGATCAAATACCACCAAAAGAAAGCTCTGTTTGTGGGGAAAAAAAGGTTGTCAAAATCGTTTAGGTACAGCGTCGCACGACCGCGCAATTGTCCGTTAAATTCACGCAGTAAAAAATCGCAAAAAAAACCCTGGTCAGGAAGGGGGTAAAATCTTTCGGGGCTTAAGTGGTTAAAGGAAGGGGCTTTATAGTTCCATCTTCAATCAGACATTTATTGGATGGATATTTTGCTACCATCGCATCAATCAGTGATATGTGAGCATTACGTATCAAATTTATTCCCAAGAGTTCATCATTGATATATCAATGCAAGGTTTGGGAGGGAGACATACAGTGAACCTCATCACGAACATATTCACCGTTTGTTTAGATTGCCTCCTCTTGACCACAGAATTGATATGGTGTCTTTTGTTTTTTTTGGGTCATTTATATTATCAGAGTTGACTTTATATCTTTAACCAAGTTTCCAGCTCACCAGAAGGGGTCTACTAGTTCCATATACCTTTATCCTGATATTTGATCAATGGGGTCTAGATCTACCAACAGTGTAGCATTTGGGTCTGTGGATATCCATGTATGTCAGGGGCTTAGCTACAGGGGTTGCAGGGGTTGCAATTGCAACCGGGCCCCATGCTCCAGGGGGCCTGTGCGGCTCCCCTGTACACCTGGATAGGGGGGGGGGGCAGGGGTAGCATGTAGAGAAATCACTGTCCTTTTTTCTCCTGTAGCTGCAGGAGTAACATGGAGGAGATTGGTTCCTCTGTATGCTTCCCCCGTCACTCCTCCTATCCAGTCCAGTTTACTTGTCTTCTGCTGTCTCTGGGCCCCTGTGTGCCCCCCTGCCCCCCCCCCACTGTGCTGCCCCCCCCCCTCCCCCACACTGTGCTCCCTCCCCTCTCCTGCCAGCTGCTGCAATATGCAATAGGGTTTCCATCCATACAGATTTCACGGACAGGATCGGATGACATGTCCCCCCTGACATCCGCTGCCCCATAGGAGTGCATGGAGCATCCGATCAGATCAGCCTAAAAAACTGACAGGCGGATCTGATCGGAGCGGTCCTGTGAAAGGACCCCAAGGCATCAGCATACCAAGACATTTTGGACAATTTCATGCTCCCAACTTTGTGAGAAAAGTTTGGGGATGGCCCCTTCCTGTTCCAACATGACTGCACACCAGTGCACAAAGCAAGGTCCATAAAGACTTGGAAGAGCGAGTTTGGGGTGGAGGAAGTTGACTGGCCTGCACAACCCGATAGAACACCTTTGGGATGAATTCGAGCGGAGACTGCGAGCCAGGCCTTCTCGTCCACATCAGTGCCTGACTTTACAAATGCGCTTCTGGAAGAATGGTCAAACATTCCCATAGACACACTCCTAAACCTTGTGGACAGCCTTCCCAGAAGAGTTGAAGCTGTTATAGCTGCAAAGGGTGGGCCAACTCAATATTGAATCCTACGGACTAAGACTGGGATGCCATTAAAGATCATGTGCGTGTAAAGACAGGCGTCCCAATACTTTTGGTAATATAGCGTATATCTCTTGTATTTAGTCATTAATTGCATTTTGCACAGTTCAGCTTGAACTGCAACCCTTTCCAGCTTGGAATAGTCAGCTTCTGTTATCATCTGATGCTACATTCGGCCACCAGGGGTGAAGAGAAGTGTAATCTATGAGTCACCAATTTTATTGCTGTCTGTCCCTCTGCTAAGGAGATTTACTCTAATTGTCCTGGTCACCATTGTAATGGAATAAAAAGTGATAGGTTATATAAATTGCTACTATATGAGAAGCTGAGAAGCAGGGTCGCTGATAAGGCAGTACAGCCTGTCCTCCTGTACTGGGCCAATCAGTGCAAAAGGGTTGCCCGGGCACCTGTTGAGCAGGAGCAACTGCTGTACTGCTAACTCCCCATGGCCCCCCCTGCAGCTCTTCCGGGTTCTTCTTTTTCTTCCTTCATCTGCACTGCAGGCTGATTGGTATCTGCATCCCCACCCCCCCTGCTGTCCGGGTATCCCTTCTGTGTGGCCCCCTCCCCTGCAGCATTGCCAGCTTCCCTTCTCTCCTCTCCTCTCCCACCAGCAGCTGCTGAGGGCACACAGGAGGATGTTTTAGGATTGGAAAGGTGGTGTCCTTTCCTGAATTAACACAGTGAGCGTTCAGCACCTATCACTCATTGTGTCCATTCATTTCTGAAGCAAAGTAAATTGTGTTTACTATACTTCCGTTTGTGAATGAACAGGGAGCCTCAGAGCGCTTCCCATTAATGTACTGTCCAGTGCAGCTGAGGCTGCAGAGAAAGGGAATGGGGAATCTCTGTCCTCAGTCCCTTTCTCTGTCTCAAATGTCCCAAATGTGAGCAATCTGGGGTCTGTTTAGACCCCATATATTTCACAAAAGACCCCCCCCCCAACAATGCTGTTGAAAGAATGTTAAAAAAAAGGAGGGGGGGGGCAGTGGCGGTCTGTCTATTATCCCCCCTATCCATGTGTCCGGCCCCCTAATCTACATGCAGGGCACCGGACGCATGGATTCCAATGGTTTTTTTTTTTTTTTGAAGCACATGATTAAAGCCAGAGGCTCTAATAGGCTTCAGAAAAGGGTGGGCTTGGGGCGCAGAGCACTGTGCCCTGAGCCCACCCAGTTGTGAGACAATAGCGAATGAGTATTCTCACACTGATTCTCCTCCCAGCCAACCAGGAATCGGGTCCTAAAACCCGTTTCCCGATAGGCCGAAAGGAGAGGCTATGCTATTGGCCAAGGAGGAGGGAGGAGACGCAGGGGAAGCCGCCACCGCCGCTGCCGGGGGAAGCCGCCACTGCCTGCCCTCCATGTCAGTCCAGGGTGAGTGAGCCAGCGACGGGGGGGGGGTGATATGGTGTTTGAGCTGGTGTGGTACGGGGGAAAGTATGGTGTGTTGTCCATCTGCTGGGGGGGGGGGGACCTGTCAGGTAGGCTGTACGGGGTCCCCGTTATTTCTAACAGCAGCCCTGCTGAGGAGTCTTGGAGTATCCGAGACATGGAAGAAGTCAGCACACCAGGCTCCCTCTATAAATAAATAAATATCACTTTTGGGTGGACATGCCCTTTACGTTGTTCACAGAAGCTTACTATCATTCTCTTATCACAATGGGTACGTGCTGTCAGGGCCAGGACAAGGGGTGGGCAGTTGGGACATCTGCCCTGGGCACAGCCGAGCAAGGGGGCAAAGAATGGACACAGGACAGTAAACCCATTCTATGGCATGCACTAACGGCGGGGGGAGGGGGTGCAGTTCCACTTCCTTGGCCTTAGCGCTAGATGAACCTATCCCGGTACTGAGTAATGTGTATTCAATGTATCTCCTGCTGTCATCTGCCTGTGTATTTCTTTCCTCGCTGGGTCTCAGTGTTCTCTAAGTGCTCTGTTATCCTCAGAAAGCAATTTAATCAGCTGATGAGCGCAGACTGGACTGAGAGGACCCCGCTGCATTAATCCCCCAGTGACATGTTACGGTTTTTAAGCGAGCATTGAAAACCAAAACTTTATTTATAGCATGCCTCCTGACACTAACATGCTACTTATTCTGACATATGTGATGTCTGATCTACTGCTATTCTTGTGCCCCGCTCATTCACTTATCAACATCTATAATTAGCAATCATAATAAGGACACAACCCCTGAATTCACCATACATATTACACATTCATTGTACAATCTTTGTACACTTACCTTTAGATTTTCCAAGACTACACTATATTATTATTATTATTATTATTTCTATTATTATTTTTTAATATAAAAACACACTATATCATTATTGTTATTGTTATTATTATTTTTATTATTATTATTTCTATTATTATTTTTTAATATAAAAATACACTATATTGTTATTGTTATTATTATTTTTATTATTATTATTATTATTGTTATTATTATTATTGTTATTTCTATTATTATTTTTTTATATAAAAAATATACTACATTATTATTGTTATTATTATTATTTCTATTATTATTTTTTAATATAAAAATACACTATATTATTATTGTTATTATTATTTTTATTATTATTATTATTTCTATTATTATTTTTTATATAAAAAATATACTATATTATTATTGTTATTTTTATTATTATTATTACTATTATTATTATTATTATTGTTTTTTAATATAAAAAATACAATATATTATTATTGTTATTGTGCAGACTGCATACATTTTAACCGTAATTTCTGTAATAGATTAATTCCTATTATTGTCAGGTCCATCTAGTGATCAAAATGTGGTATATTTTCTCATTAGGGTATTTCAGAAAGCCTAGACTATTCTATTTTTATCTATATATTTTTTAATATATTTTTTCCATATTTCCATTTATAGTTTGATATTTGTGATAATTCATGATGGTATATTTATTTATATTTTTTGTACATTAATGCAAGCGCCACCTAAGAACAACTCTTTAAAAGTCAGAGATGGGAGTTTACTCCCACTTTAATCAAATCTGAGCAAAGTGGCAATTTGCATTAATAATAATAATAGTAATAATAATAATAATAATAATAACAATAATAGTAATAATAATAATAATATCAAAATAATATTAAAATATATATCAGCATAATTATCTTTAACTCTTTTATTTTACCAATATATTTTTTACAAATTATTTACTTGAAAATCAGGAACAATTTAAAACAATTTTGTGATTGGAACATTTCTTTTTGAAGGGATGCATTTGTAAAACACTTTGGGGAGAACATAGCACACATTCGTGCAGGCTGCATACATTTTAACCGTAATTTCTGTAATAGATTAATTCCTATGATTGTCAGGTCCATCTAGTGATGAAAATGCGGTATATTTTCTCATTAGGGTATTTCGGAAAGCTATACTGTATTATGGCCACTAGATGGAGCTGAGGATCGTAGAAAGGGAAAGGAGAAGTACAAGCATAGCTTGTTTGGCTGTACAGTACTCCTCCTGTGGATCACAGGAGTGCAGTTCCTTCTTCACTGCTGTGCCAGGTTTTCATCAGACAGCGGGCTGCTGCACTTTGCAAAGTGCACCGTCTGTTGGCCTTTAATAAATCAACCCCATATGGACTTTATGGAGGTTAATTTACTAAAACAGAAGAGTGCAAAATCTGGTGTAGCTGTGCATGGTAGCCAATCAGCTTGTTTAATGAAGCTTTGACAAAAAAAAAAAAAAAAAAAAAAAACCTGGAAGCTGATTGGTTTCCATGCAGAGCTGCACCAATTTATGTAGTCTCCAGTTTTAGTAAATAAACCCCATAGTGTTTCATTGTATTTACTGCTATGTTCATATACATATAATATGAGACCTTTCTGCATATTACATAATTTAAAGGAACTTTACAAATGTATTTTATTAAAATGTATTCATGTGTTAATACCCTTATTAACCCTTAGTTAACTCTAATCAGTCCTTATTAACTCCTTCTTTCCCTTCTTTTAGCATTTTTTTTGCCATTTTTATTTCTATTTTTATATTTACACACACACATTATCTATCTATCTATCTATCTATCTATCTATCTATCTATCTATCTATCTATCTATCTATCTATCTATCTATCTATCTATCTATCTATCTATCTATACTGTATACAGGTATATTGTAGTATCTCTCTCTCTCTCTCTCTCTACCCCCGCTCTCTAAACTGTATACAGGCATATGGGAGTATCTCTCTCTCTCTATCTCTCTCTCTATCTCTATCTATCTCTCTCTAAACTTTATACAGGTATATGGGAGTATCTCTCTCTCTCTCTCTCTCTCTACCCCCGCTCTCTAAACTGTATACAGGTATATGGGAGTATCTCTCTCTCTCTCTACGCCCCCTCTCTAAACTGTATACAGGTATATGGGAGTATCTCTCTCTCTCTCTACGCCCCCTCTCTAAACTGTATACAGGTATATGGGAGTATCTCTCTCTCTCTCTCTCTCTCTCTCTCTATCCCCCCTCTCTAAACTGTATACAGGCATATGGGAGTCTCTCTCTCTCTCTCTCTCTCTATCTCTCTCTCTCTCTCTCTCTCTCTACCCCCGCTCTCTAAACTGTATACAGGTATATGGGAGTATCTCTCTCTCTCTCTACGCCCCCTCTCTAAACTGTATACAGGTATATGGGAGTATCTCTCTCTCTCTCTCTCTCTCTATCCCCCCTCTCTAAACTGTATACAGGCATATGGGAGTCTCTCTCTCTCTCTCTCTCTCTCTCTCTATCTCTCTCTCTCTCTCTCTCTCTCTCTCTCTCTACCCCCCTCTCTCTAAACTGTATACAGGTATATGGTACTATCTCTCTCTCTATCTCAATCTATCTCTCTCTAAACTTCATACAGGTATATGGGAGTATCTCTCTCTCTCTCTCTCTCTCTACCCCCGCTCTCTAAACTGTATACAGGTATATGGTACTATCTCTCTCTCTATCTCAATCTATCTCTCTCTAAACTTCATACAGGTATATGGGAGTATCTCTCTCTCTCTCTCTCTCTACCCCCGCTCTCTAAACTGTATACAGGTATATGGGAGTATATCTCGCTCTCTCTACCCCCCTCTCTAAACTCAATACAGGTATATGGTAGTATCTCTCTCTCTCTCTATCCCCCCTCTCTCTAAACTGTATACAGGTATGTGGTAGTATCTCTCTCTCTCTCTCTCTCTCTCTATCTCTATCTATCTCTCTCTAAACTTCATACAGGTATATGGGAGTATCTCTCTCTCTCTCTCTCTACCCCCGCTTTCTAAACTGTATACAGGTATATGGGAGTATATCTCTCTCTCTCTACCCCCCTCTCTAAACTGTATACAGGTATATGGGAGTATCTCTCGCTCTCTCTACCCCCCTCTCTAAACTGTATACAGGTATATGGTAGTATCCCTCTCTCTATCTCTCTCTCTCTCTAAACTGTATACAGGTACATCTATCTATCTATCTATCTATCTATCTATCTATCTATCTATCTATCTATCTATCTATCTATCTATCTATCTATCTATCTATCTATCTATCTATCTATCTCTAATCTCTCTCTCTCTCTCTCTCTCTCTCTCTCTCTCTCTCTCTAAATATATATATATATATATATATATATATATATATATATATATATATTATTTTGTCTGTTTTGCTGGTGACATTCTTCATTGTCATATACCCCAAAAAACGTGCAAAATTAAAGAAAAAAAAAAAAAAGTATTTTATTCTTCCATTTGTAACCAACTTTGCCATGCTTTGTACTTGAAACATCATTTTAGTGCAATATATACATTCTAGAACAAAATGTATACTTTTTTTTTTTTTTTAACAGTAAATATTTTTTTTTTTATAATAACACTGGTCAAAACAGAAAAAAACAATGTTTACATTTTTTTTTTTTATAGAATCCATTGATTTTTATTTTCTTTTAAAATCAGATTTTATTTAATAAGGGTTTTACATTTTTTCCACAACAAAGAAACAAACGCCAAAATGGGCAACACAAAAAAAAGAAAAAAAAAGATTTTTGCAAAGCAATATTTCCAAAAGAGAAGTTTACTCCACCCCCCTCCCCATAAAATAAATAAATAAATAAATAAAAAAACAACTGTTTACTCTTACATACCATGTATTCTGTTTACTAGAGTTATGTTGCCAACTCTTCTATTTTACTGCTTAGTACTCATTGTACCTTAACCTACTCTACAAAATTCAATACAAATTTTATTTTGAAAAAAATAAATAAATGAATAAATAAAAAACAACCCTAATAAAACAGGCCCACAGTGGAAATATATAAGTTGCTCAGGTTAAAGCTTAAAGGGTAAGGTACAAAAGTTGAAGTGATAAATATATACCGTAGTTACCAGAATACAGTATTTTTTTTTTTTTTTTTTACTATAATGGTCCTTAAAAGTAAAATAAATAAAGTTAACTAACCAAATGTAATTTCTTATTTTTTTTTTTTTTTTTCCACTAAGTATTCTAATTTCAGAATATCTGAGGCCAGGTGTAGAGTTACCTGTGCAATCACTCACCTGCAGATGTGGCTGATGGTAGGACCCAGATGGAGAGGACCAGAGGTAGCAGCATGATGCTGCCAAGCCTCACGGAGGATGCTGCGAGGACACAGCGATTATGGGCAGACTGTGTTTGTGTTTCTGATTTACTTTATTTCAGGGCGTTGGCTTTATATGATTACGCTGTAAAAAACACGGACAGGGAGGGTGGGGGTTGTGGGGGGGGGGGGGGGGGTTTAGAGTATAAAATGCAAGTTGCTAAGAGCTACTTACGGGCTGAGATTACATCAGACATGATTGAACTGTCAGGGAACGGCGTGAGATGTTTTATCTTCTTATGGTGAGAGGAAGAGAGCGCAGACATGAAATGCCGGATTGGAAAGCAACAGTTGGAATGAGATTAATGTTGGCTACAGGGATTAAAGAGTCAGAAGTTTCTGTGAATAATGCCGGAATCACAATTAGGCCTGTACGCCACCCAACCCTCCATCCCCCCCCCCCCCACACCTTCACCCCTCACCCTTCCAAACCAACCCAAAGAGGGCAATATTTCAGCCAATCAGAAATCATCACTCAGTGACTGTACTAAATTCTGGCATATGACTTTGCATTTCATTACTCTGCCCACTGTACTATATTATTAAGGGTCAGACCACCCGATAAAAAAAAAAAAAAAAAATTATATATATATATATATATATATATATATATATATATATATATATAGATATATATATATAGAGATATATATATATATATATATATATATATATATAGAAATAGATATATATATATAGATATATATATATATATATATATATATATATATATATATATATATATATATATATATATATATATATATATATAATAGAAAAGTAGTGGCCACAGGGGAGGGGGTAATTTGCAAGGGACAATCAGTGACTGCCATAGGTGTGCGCCGCCCTGCAATGAATGGTGGCATATGAGCATATGACTTTGCATTTCATTACACTGCCCTTTGTATTATTTTATCAAGGGTCAGACCACCCAATGGAAAAAAAAATGTATATATATATTATACTATACTATATACGTGTGTGTGTATATATATATATATATATATATATATATATATATATATATATACACACACACAGTGAATCCGGAGAGTATTTACAGCACTTCCCTTTTTCCACATTTTGTTATGTTACAGCCTTATTCCAAAATGGATTACATTCGTTGTTTTTCTCAACATCCTACAAACAATACCCCATAATGACGACATGAAAGAAGTTTGTTTGAAATCTTTGCAACTTTATTAAAAATCAAAAAAATCACATGTACATAAGTATTCACAGTGTTTGCCATGACACTCAAAATTGAGCTCAGGTGCATCCTGATTCCACTGATTATCTTTGAGATGTTTCTACAACTTAATTGGAGTCCCCCTTGTTTTAAACTCAGTTGATTGGACATGATTTGGAAAGACACACACCTGTCTATATGAGATCCCACAGTTAACAGGGCTTTTTAGAGCTAAAACCAAGCCATGAAGGAGAGGATGGACTCCGGCGGAGTTCCATGACACACCAAGTACATATGGCCCAGGGGATATCTATACAGGAATCCACTTATTCTGATGATTTCTCTGTCTTAATATCGTCAGTGTATCATATTGAACATGGTCCCCCACATATAACTACCTACTCATCCCGAGATACAGTCAGATCTAACGCACATACCGAGGGACGATCGATTGACCTGGTGTAATTGGGACCCTTGTGATACCTCTTGAGAATTGGCAGCGGTGATGTCCTGGTTGTCTCTACCAGGACATCACCATCACATCCTCTGGCTCTAACTACGTTGACTCCTTCCTTCTCCCCCTCCATCTCCCTGTGTCCGTCCTTCATTGATTTTATTTCACACGGCTCCTTCATCATTGAGGTATCCTAAATTGGAAATCATACAACTCCATGTATGCCTCGTTTCCACTGAGTGGTACGGTACAGTTCGGTTCAGTACGGTAAGGTTCGGTACGGTTCGGTATGGAACACATTGCGTTTCCACTGCCAATAGTACCCTTTCATGATAGGCGTGGTGTAGCAGGAAAGCTGTGATAGAGAATTCTCTGTCAACCAATCAAAGTTCTGCAGAGTGTAGCTCCACCCAGTTGGTATGGTACTAATGTGCTTGGTACCCCAATGAAAGGGTACCAAAAAAGTGGTACGGTACGGTTCGGAATTAGGGTACCATTCATAATGGAAACGGCATAAATAGCGTACCGTACCGAACCAAACAGTACCAGAAAGCTCAGTGGAAACGAGCCATTATGTACCCCATGAGGAAAGGTGGTTTCACTTGAAACGCGTCGGATTTGCAGGATTTCCCTGCCATCATCTTCATACTCCTGATGAATTATTTTTGAAAGCAGTGTTCATTATTTTAATTCTTTATACAATTTTTTTTTGACATGTATGTATTGTAATATGTATCTAGACACTTGATGTGTCAATCTATCTACATTTGTTACTGATTTGAATAAACTATAATTTTATGTATCTGGACTTCATAGTCCCATTCCACTAGGGGGTTTCTTTGTTTCTGTCATACCGGGACGATGGCAACCCACATCCCGGATTTTGAATAATTGGGGACCATTTCCAAGGAATTGTCTGTAGAACTCGGAGACAGGATTGTATGGAGGCACAGATTCGGGAAGGGTACAGAAGAATGTCTGCAGCATTGAAGGTCCCAATGAGCACAGTGGCCTTCAATACCAATAAATGGGAGAAGTTTGGAACCACCAGGACTCCTACTAGAGTGGGCCAGCCAGCCATACTAAGTGTTCAGGGGAGGGGAATTTGGAAACAACAGGTCTCTTCCTAGAGCAACCCGCCCGGCCAAACTGAGCGATGGGGGGAGAAGGGCCTTAGTTAGGGAGGTGACCAAGAACTCGATGGTCACTCTGACAAAGCTCCAGCATTTCTCTGTGGAGAGAGGAGAACCTTCCAGAAGAACAACCATCTCTGCAGCACTCCACCAATCAGACCTGTATGATAGCGTGGCCAGACAGAAGCCACTCCTCAGTAAAAGGCACATGACAGCCCGCCTGGGGTTTGCCAAAAGGCACCTAAAGGACTCTCAGACCATGAGAAACAATTCTCTGGTCTGATGAAACAAAGATTGAACTCTTTGGCCAGAATGGCAAGCAACATGTCTGGAGGAAACCAGGCACTGCTCATCACCTGGCCAAAACCATTCCCACAGTGAAGCATGGTGGTGGCAGCATCATCCTGTTGGGATGTTTTTCAGCGGCAGGAACTGGGAGATTAGTAAGGATTGAGGGAAAGATGAATGCAGCAATGTAAAGAGACATCTTTGATCAAAACCTGTTCCACAGTGCTCTGGACCTCAGACTGCGGCGAAGGTTCATCTTCTAACAGGACAACGACCCTAAACACACAGCCAGGATAGCAAAGGAGCGGCTACGGGACAACTCTGTGAATTTCCTTGAGTGGCCCAGCCGGAGCCCAGACCCAATTGAATATCTCTGCACCAACGCTTCCCACCCAACCTGATGGAGCTTGAGAGGTCCTGCAAAGAAGAATAGGAGAAACTGCCCAAAAATAGGTGTGCCAAGCTTGTAGCACCATACTCAAAAATACTTGAGGCTGTAATTGGTGCCAAAGGTGCTTCAACAAAGTATTGGGTAAAGACTGTGAATACTTATGTACTTTGTACATGAAGTATTCCTTTAATTAAGAGTACCTTCCATTAAGAGGACCTTAATTATGAGGAGCGATTACAAGCGCCTAATTTAATCTCCTTGGAGAGGAGAAGCCTGAGAGGGGACATGATAGAGATTTATAAATACCTCAATCGTGATCCCAGCATAGGAAAAAACTATTTAGTCTCAATGAGTGCAAGAGGACACTTGGCCACACAATGAGAATAGAGGCGGTTTAACCTTAAGCTGTGTAAGGGGTTCTTCACTGTAAGGGTGGTGAGAATGTGGAACTCTCTTCCACAATTGGTGGTAGCTGCGGGGAGTATGGCTACTGGACGTGCATCTCACAGATCACAACATTCAGGGTTATAGGAAATGAGCAGGCCACTGACACACACACACACACCTGTACAGGTTGAAGTGGATGGACTGATGTCTTTATTCTCAGAAGAGCAGCAAGGGATGCTGCATATGTAAATGCACCCTAACCCAGCTACTCACCTCTGCATCCCAAAGCCCCCCTATTTGCTTACGTCTACATGCCCTGCTCACTATTGCACCCCCACAAATCTGATGACCTTGTAAAGATTAGCCGGTCAGTGGTGTGCACTCTTCTTCCTCACGTGCCCACAGAGAGGGCTCTGCGTTCCAGCTGTGGCACGCGTGCCATGGGTTCACCATCACTGCTTTATAGTATTCTTTTTCACTCCTACCCAGGAGGTAAGGGGAGGGGCAAAAGAACTGGGCCAGCACTGACAACAATTAGCCACTCCCAGAAGAGAGAGGACTATAACATGGAAGGAGGAGGGTTGGAATAGTAGACTGAATAGAGCTGGGCCCCTAGCGGATTTTCCTTGGTACCCATGATTGTATTTGAAAAATACTCTATTACTATTATCCCAATGGGACATCTGGGTGATGTATAGGCTGCTTCTGTACACCAAGGGTACAAAATCGGCATAATGGTTTGTAACAAATGTGGAAAATATAAGTCTGTTATTAGATTATAAATATTAATGGAATAACAGTAATATAATTTATTAAAAGCAAAAGACTGCATACACTTGAGCAGATTAGTTCTTAATTGTTGCAGCACAATATACTGAAGTTGCAGGTATACTGGACAGCCACTGAAATATCTCGTGAATATTTAAAATGCACAGATAAAAAGCATAAAACAAAACTTTACTGGACATCAAAATACATAAAGCTTCTTACGCATAAAAGTTACCATAAGCAGTACACAAAATACCACGACTTAAACATACACTCCTATTCCCGACATCCCAAAATATCAAATAATACTTAGCTCTGGTAGTTGAATGTCAACAGCTCACACTGGATAGCTGGAGGAACAGGACAATAAGAAATCCTGGCTGCATGCTTGGTCTTTCCACAGCTCCATAAAGCAGCCTATTCCTCATGCTATGGACTCTTTTTATAGGCATGTATACCAGAGACCGCCCACAGGATGTAATCATTCCTCTTGACCACTCACAGGTAATTTTGTGATTAACCTCCCTGGCGGTATTCCTGAGTGTGGCTCGGGGTGAAATTTCAGTGCCATTAGCGGTAACCCCGAGCCTCACTCAGGGTACCGCCAGGGAGCATCGCTGGATCCTGGTAGAGAGGTTACTTACCTTGTCCCTGGGATCCCGAGATGTGTCACTGCAGCATACGGCGGCCGGATCTTCCTCCCGATGCTGTGAGCCCCCCGGCTTCCGGCTTCCGTCTCCTGCAACGTGAGGGGGGGGGGGGGGAACCGGCTGCAAATTTGAAAAGTAAAACACGCTGATATATTGCAATCCTATTGGATTACATTACAAAATAAAATAAATGGACATTAGTTTGCCCCCCCCCAGTGCCCTTTCCTGCAGTTTTACTGTACTTATATATACAGTATATATATATATATATATATATATATATATATATATATAGGTATACACACACACACACACACACACATTATTATAATTATATTATAATTTATGATTTTGTGTTTCAAACTTTATCATACCCGAGATGTTATAAAGAAGAACGCACAGTACAAAAAAACCATATGTAAATAGTTGGTTTGGAAGAATTACATGCAAAATAATTGTACCGCTTTCAGCACCTAAAATTGGAAACAATCATACCGCCAGGGAGTTTAAGGTCAGCAACACATGGTTGCACTTCCCCCCCACAACCACATGGTCAATTGGATATGTGGCAGCCATCTTTAACCTCTTTACGACCGCCCGCCGCAGATGTACTGCGGCAGGCAGCCGATCCTGCGCAAACTGCCGTAACTGTATGGCGGTTGTGAGCAGGAGGCTCAGTAAACAGCAGAGAGGTATAAAAAAGTAAAACGTTTATTGCCTATACAATGCATGTAAAAAGGTGATAGACATCACAATAAATTAGAGCAATGAATGAACATATAATATATGAATATAATGCTTAACCACTTTACCACCGGAGGATTTTGCTGTCTTACGGCCAGCCCACTTTTTGCGATTCGGCGCTGTGCGAATTTAACTGACAATTGCGCGGTCGTGCGATGCTGTACCCAAACGAAATTTACGTCCTTTTTTTCCCACAAACAGAGCTTTCTTTTGGTGGTATTTGATCACCTGTGCGATTTTTACTTTTTGTGCTATAAACAAAAAAAGAGCGTTTATTTTGAAAAAATAACAATATTTTTAAAAAAATTTTATATGAAATTCCCCCCAAAAAAATGTAAAAATCTAAATTTTTTAAAATTTTTGGCCAATTTGTTTTCTGCTACATATGTTTGGTAAAAAAATCACAATAAGCGTATTTTGATTGGTTTGCGCAAAAGTTATTGCGTTTACTAACTAAGGGAAAGATTTCTGTCATTTTTTGCGGGACTGCGACATTGCAGCGGACAGATCGGACCCTTGACTGACATTTTTGACACTTTTGCGGTTACCAGTGACATTACTGCAGTAATCAGTGCTATAAATATGCACTGTTACTGTAAAAATGACACTGGCAGGGAAGGGGTTAATTTTTATTGGAGAGGGAGGGGTTAATGTATGCCTGGTGCTTACTGACGTGTGTGGGGGGAGGTGACTGAGTGACACAGGGACAGATCGCATGTTCAGCTATGCTGAACACTCCGATCTGTCACTCCCTGTCACTTAGGAGATCCGCCCGCTTTGTTTACACAAGCGGGTGGATCTCCAAACTCGATTCCCCGACGATCGGGGAAGAGCAGCGGCGATCGCCGCCGCTCCTCCCCTGGCCTGACTCCCGCTGTGAATGAATACAGCGGGAGCGCGCCTCCGGTGGCGCGCGAGCGCCGCCTACAAGGGGAGGAGTCCAGCGACGTAGTACTACGTCGATGGACGATAACGAACCACTTTGCCACAGTTGAGCTCGAGTGAGCAGTCGGCAAGTGGTTAATGCCATCCACATATAAAGGAACCCTACTGGTTTGCATAATAAAGAAACAATAGTTTGGTGGTGAATTGGCGCAAGAAGAGGTCTCAAAAAAAAAAAAAGTCTGGTCCTGGGGACCCGGGGGAGGGGGGGAAGGGAGAAGGGAAACACCAGGGGTGGGGGGACCCCCAAACAGTTCAGGGGGTAGCTGTCCACTGTAGCGGCTGCCGGCGGAAGAGACAGAAGGGATCTCTGGGGGGAGACAAGAGGGAAGACAGCGCAGCGCCTTCTAAGTGCAGCAAGACATTTATTGAAGTATGCGCAGCAGTATTACACTCACATTTAGTCGGTGAATAAGATGCAGTTAGTCAAGTAATGTTGATCATCAGGAGCATCACTGGAGCGGGTCCTGGTGGTGGAGGCAGTGGATCCCGGTGAGAGCGGCAGGGGGTTCCTCCGTGTGTACAGGGACGGCCTCGGTGGTGTCCGTGGGCTCCTCGTCAACAGGTGGAACGCTGGCACTCGTGGGTCCTGGGATCCTGAAGTCACTCCTGGCGGTGATGCGGGATGCTACGGCCAATGAGGAAAATAATAATCTAATAACAGTGGGAACCAACAATTTTTTTTAAAAAGCAAAAGACTTCTTACACTTTTGGGAGATTTTATAATTTTTTTATCAGCTGATTCTTACACTTGGATGGACTCCAAGCACAATATGCTATTTTTGCAATGCTCTTATTAATTTTGTGAGACTACACGTGTTTGTATTATATTCTTTTATATTTACATGTCTTTGAATATATATTTTCAGAAAAATCAGTGTAACCTTATTGTCCATTATCACCCCTGAAGAAGACAGAACAAGTCGAAACGCGTCGGGGGTTTGGACAAGAATCAAGGGGACTGCACCCTGTTGTGTACTAACACTGTTAAGTCCATGCTGTGATGTGCTACATTAGTTTCACAGTCTTAATGGTTGTTTTAACTGTTTGTTATTGAGTCCCACCTGTGGGGATGTTTTAACTTGTGTTAGCAACAAAAAATGCATAACTTTTATATAACAACGTTCCTGTTGATCACATGATTTTTGGCATCGCTCAAAGTCCCGCCCCTTCCCCTCTTGGCCCACGTGGCATATTTGGTCTACCAATCAGGGGCAGATGCCTTTTTTGCATGATTGGTATAGCCAACAGTTAGATGTTTGCAAAAATAAAATGACTGCATACACTTGAGCAGATTAGCTCTTTCTTTCTTTTTTTTTTTTTTTTTCGGGAATAGCCTTTTTTTTTTTTTTTAATAAATTTTATTAAAAGGAATTAACAATACAATGTATAACACTTTGAGGAAAGTCGAGATATACGTGTTTCAGATTAGCTCTTAAAGCGGTTGTAAACCCTATAAAAAAAAAAAAAAACCTGCAAGACAAAGGCATAATGATCTAGTATGCATCGCATACTAGCCCATTATGTGTAACTTACCTTAAAACGAAGCCCCGATACGGACCCCCGGACATCGCTGCGGGCGCTGCCATGATCCCTCGCCGTCTCTTCCGGGTTCGGCGGCTCCGGCACGCTGATTGGCCGGAAGAGACGGCTTCGGCGCGATGATTGGCCGGAGCCGCGATGGGAGTGATTTTTCCGGCAAGCTCCAGCAAACATAATTGAAGGTCCCCCCGGACCTTCAGAGCGCATGCGCCGCTCGCGCGAGCGGCTGCATGCACTGTAAATATCTCCTAAACCGTGCCGGTTTAGGAGATATTATTTGTACCTACAGGTAAGCCTTATTATAGGCTTACCTGTAGGTAAAAGTGTCAAAAAGCGGGATACTACCGCTTTAATTGTTGCAGCACAATATACTGAAATTGCAGGTATACTGGACAGCCACGCAAATATATAGTGAATATTTAAAATGAACAGACACACCAAGAGCAGTTTTGAGAAAAAGAATAAAACGAATGAGAAAATTATGCGGGGCTCTGTGTATCATCCTCTCGACATATTCACAATGTTATTAGGTAGAAACGTAATAGTGATTTATTGTTTTCTTAACCGCTTCAATACTGGGCATTTTTACCCCCGTCATGCCCTGGCCAAGTTTCAGCTTTCAGCGCTGTCACACTTTGAATGACAATTGGGCAGTCATGCAAACACTAACAAAATTACATTTTTATCATTTTTTTTTTCACACAAATAGAGCTTTCTTTTAGTGGTATTTAATCACTGCTGGTTTTTGAAAAAAAATTTGCTAAAATAAAAATGAAAAAAGACCAAAAATTCTGAAAAGAAAAAAAGTTTTTCTCAGTTTCTGTCAGAAAGTTTTGTAAATAAGTAATTTTTCTTCTTCACTGATGTGCATTGATGAGGCTGCACTGATGGGCATTGATGAAATTGCACTAAAGGACACTGATGAGGTGGCACTGATGTGAAGGCACCAATATGCCTCACTGATGGGCACTAATAGGTGGCTGAAGGGCACTGATAGGTGGCACTGATGGACACTGATAGGCGGCACTTATGGGCAATGATAGGTTGCACCAGGGTGGATAAACATCAATGATTAGAAAAAAAAAATGAAATTTAAATAAGATTTCTTTTTATTTAAATCAGATATTTTTTTTTATTTAAATCAGATTGTTTTGATTTTTATGAAATTTATTTTATTAAAATGCTTTTGGAGTAAAAAATCTATCTAAAGATAGTTTCTGTTTAAGATACATTAATAATTTAGTTTATTCAGCGTGAAATGGAGCTTAGTTATGTAGCATGAGGCTGTAAATTCTGCAATATTTACATTTTTGGTAAACTCATTCAATGAATCCAAACTCTTCAAGCTGAGATAACATGCACTGCATTGATGCATTTACACAATTTCACACTAACTACCAGCAAGAATAAGTCCTTACATTTAACCACTTGCCGACTGAGTACGGTAGTACTACTGCGGCAAAGTGGTTCGTTATCGTCTGACGACGTAGTATTAACGTCGTCAGACACTCCCCCTTCTGGGCGGAGCTTGCGCGCCGCCGGAGGCTCGCTCCCGCTGCTTTCATTCACAGCGGGAGTCGGGCCAGGGGAGGAGCAGTGGCGATCGCCGCTGCTCTGCCCCGATCGTCGGGGATCTAGTGTGGAGATCCGCCCGCTTGTGTTTACACATCTCCATAGTGACAGGGAGTGACAGATCGGACTGTTCAGCATAGCTGGACATCCGATCTGTCCATGACTCACACAGTCACCTCCCCCCCTACACGTCAGTAAGCACCAGGCATACATTAACCCCTCCCTCTCCAATAAAATTAACCCCTTCCCTGCCAGTGTCATTTTTACAGTAACAGTGCATATATATAGCACTGATTACTGCAGTAATGTCACTGGTACCCCCAAAAGTGTCAAAAATGTCAGTCAAGGGTCCAATCTGTCCGCCGCAATGTCGCAGTCCCACAAAAAAAATCGCAGATTGCCGCCATTACGCGTTAAAAATAAAAACACCAAAAATGACAGAAATCTTTCCCTTTGTTAGTAAACGCAATAACTTTTGCGCAAACAATCAAAATACGCTTATTGCGATTTTTTTTTACCAAACATAGGTAGCAGAAAACAAATTGGCCAAAAATGTTTTAAAAATTTGGTTTTTACATCTTTTTTGGGGGGAATTTCATATAAAAAAATGTTAAAAATATTGTTATTTTTTCAAAATAAACGCTCTTTTTTTGTTTATAGCGCAAAAAGTAAAAATCGCACAGGTGATCAAATACCACCAAAAGAAAGCTCTGTTTGTGGGAAAAAAAGGACGTAAATTTCGTTTGGGTATGGCATCGCACGACCGCGCAATTGTCAGTTGAAGTCGCACAGTGCCGAATCGCAAAAAGTGGCCTGGACGGAAGACAGCAAAATCCTCCGGTGGTAAAGTGGTTAAATCAGATTGTTTTGATTTTTATCAAATTTATTTTATTAAAATGCTTTTGGAGTAAAAAATCTATCTAAAGATAGTTTTCTGTTTAAGATACATTAATAATTTAGTTTATTCAGCGTGAAATGGAGCTTAGTTATGTAGCATGAGGCTGTAAATTCTGCAATATTTAAATTTTTGGTAAACTCATTGAATGAATCCAAACTCTTCAAGCTGCATTGATGCATTTACACAATTTCACACTAACTACCAGCAAGAATAAGTCCTTACATTTAAAGAGCACCTGTCATTTCAGATCCCTCATGGCAGTGCCTGTTAGCGGGCATCCACTCACCTGCTGCCGCCACGTCCCTCACCTTGTTGTGTCACTGCCGCATCACCAGCTGTCCCATTAAAGTGAATGGGACTGTCGAGAAGTCAACAGCGGGTCAGAGGAGGAACCGCTGTGGGACAGAGATGACAGTTGCTCTTTAAAAGTGATAATTTAAATTGAGTTGATTTAAATCAAGCCTTTTTACTAGTGATTTAAATCAGGATTTAATTGGTGATTTAATTGACTTGATTTACAAACCCAATTCCAAAAAAGTTGGGACACTGTACAAATTGGGAGTAAAAAAGGAATGGACTCATTTACAAATCTCATAAACTTATATTTTATTCGCAATATAATATAGAAAACATATCAAATGTTGAAAGTGAGACATTTTGAAATGTCATGCCAAATATTGGCTCATTTTGGATTCCATTATATTATAATATATTATATTATAATATTAGTAATTATTATATTATTAATTATACTCATTGTTTTAAAAATTAATATTCTAATAAGTATTATAAGAAAAAAAAAAATAACACTAATGCAGCCATCACATCTAATGATTGGTAAGCTGCAATATATTCCATTTGTGTTTTTTTGTGTTTAATTCCACTTTTTATTACCACTATGAAATTCAAAACAACGAGTGTAGTCATTATAGATATTTCAACTGTCATATACAGAGTATGAGATTTCATTTTTAGGCATTCTTCCCAAATCGGCCCTAAGTTGGGTTTTCTGGCTTTCTATGACAGTAGTATGGCGGTCGGCCTACTTTCCAAACCCTGAAAACTTGCACAATGTATTCCAGCCAGATGGAAATTCAGTCACTTAATGAATTATTCAGCCCATTTTAAAGCGTCGGCCAAATACATCATTATTATCAATTAACTTTAAGTGATAAGATTCTCGCAATTCGCAGAAGTAAGGAGATGGCCATCATTAGGGCTAAATAACAAAAAAAAATGATTCACTTTAGAGAAAAGAAAAAAAAATCTTTCATTGGCAACTTTCTGTACTGCAATATTTAATAGTGAAGTGATAAACAAAAAAGAAAGGAAAAAATTGCCATGGTAGAGAGAGATAATGAAGACTGAGGTTTGCGTTACGGATTTACAGAGCAGTGGTTTCAACTTTCTTGATATTGGTGGCCTCAAGCGAGGCCCCCTGAGTTCATCAAAGGACAACACATAAAATTCAGTGAATATTCAGAAGCAGCATGCAGGCAGGTGCAGTTTGCTTCTTTGCCACTAGGTGGCTCTGTACCAGAATAGTGTCTGGTTACAGTAATTAAGGTCATCGCAGAAATGTCATAGGTAAGTCCAGGGCTGGGACAAGGAGTGGGCAGGAGGGCACTGTGGTATAATGTGCGGTGCAGGGGCAACACAAGGAGATTGGGGGGAGGGGATGCCATAGGAAATGGTAAGAGACTATGAGCATGCCATTGGACATGATAAGAGACCACGTGCATGCCATAGGACATGGTAAGAGACTACTGGCATGCCATAGGACATGGTAAGAGACTACTGGCATGCCATAGGACATGGTAAGAGACTACTGGCATGCCATAGGACATGGTAAGAGACTACTGGCATGCCATAGGACATGGTAAGAGACCACTGGCATGCCATAGGATATGGTAAGAGACTTCAGGCATGCCGTAGGACATGGTAAGAAACTATGGGCATGTCATAGGACATGGTAAGAGACTATGGGTATGTCATAGGACAGCGGTCACTAAATGGCGGCCCGCGGTCCATTGGCGGCCCGCGCGATGCTTCCGCCCGGACCGCCACCTGTATTCTGCCCCCTCCTCACTGCGGCTCCCGGCTCACTTGCAGCCGGTGTCCTGTCAGGCCGCGAGCCGGGAGTAGGGGCGTGACGTCACGCGCGCGCCCTGCCCCCTGCTCCTGACTGATAGACATTGCGGTGTCCTGTCGGTCCGCGAGTAGGGGCGTGACGTCACTCGCGCGTCCCGCCCCCTGCTCCTGACTGCGGCTTCCTCTAAGCAGGGCAGCGAGCTAGGGTGTGACACTATGTGCACGCCCCGCCCCCCTGTTCGCGGCTTTTGGACAGCTCCTGGCTCCAGGTATGTGGAGCACATTTTTAGAGGGGAATATCTGCATTTAAAAAAAAACCTCTCAAGCTTTAACAAGTGTGCAGACAAGTGGCATATTTTGTTGTGCTCATTAGAGTGCCCCATAAAAGAAACAAAATATGCCCATCAGAGTACTCCCTTGACATAAAATGTGCCCCATATTTTATGCTAAGGGACAAGCTGATGGGCATATTTTATGTTAAGGGGCACGTTAATGGGCATATTTTATGTTAAGGGGCACGCTAATGGGCATATTTTATGTTGAGCGCAACGCTGATTTACACGTTTTGTTTTGCCCATCAGAATGCCCCCTAACATAAAATGTGCCCATCAGAGTGTACCTTATTTTATGTTAATGGTCACGCTGATGGGAATATTTTATGTTAAGGGGCACTCTGATGTGCATATTTATGCTGTGGTACACACTGATGGGCATATTTTATGTTAAGGGGCACTCTGATGGACATATTTATGCTATGGGGAACTCTAATGGGCATATTTTATGTTAAGAGCAACGCTGATTTACACGTTTTCTTTTGCCCATCAGCGATCCCACGATCATAAAATATGCCCATCAGGGTGCCCCCTAACATAAAATGTGCCCATCAGCATGACCCTTAACATAAAATATGCCCATCAGCGTGCCCCTTATTTTATGTTAAGGGTCACGCTGATGGGCAAATGTTATGCTAAGGGGCACGCTGATGGGCATATTATATGTTAAGGGTCACGCTGGTGGGCACATTTTGTTCTGCCCATCAGAGTGCCCCTAACATAAAATGTGCCCATCAGCGTGACCCTTAACATAAAATATGCCCATCAGCGTGCCCCTTATTTTATGTTAAGGGTCACGCTGATGGGCAAATGTTATGCTAAGGGGCACGCTGATGGGCATATTTTATGTTAAGGGTCACGCTGGTGGGCACATTTTGTTCTGCCCATCAGAGTGCCCCTAACATAAAATGTGCCCATCAGCTTGCCCCTTATTTTATGTTAAGGGTCATGCTGATGGGCATATTTTATGTTAAGGGGCATGCTGATGTGCATATTTATGCTGTAGTACACACTGATGGGCATATTTTATGTTAAGGGGCATGCTGATGTGCATATTTATGCTGTGGTACACTCTGATGGACATATTTATGCTATGGGGCACACTGATGGGCATTTTTTATGTTAAGGGGCACTCTAATAGGCATATTTTATGTTAAGAGCAACGCTGATTTACACGTTTTGTTTTGCCCATCAGCGTGCCCCCTAACAAAATGTGCCCATCAGAGTGCCCCCTAACATAAAATGTGCCCATCAGCGTGCCCCCTAACATAAAATGTGCCCATCAGAGTGCCCCCTAACATAAAATGTGCCCATCAGCGTGCCCCTTATTTTATGTTAAGGGTCACGCTGATGGGCAAATTTTATGCTAAGGGTCACGCTCTCGGACACATTTTATGTTAAGGGGCACTCAAATGGGCATATTTTATGTTAAGAACAACGCTGATGAACACGTTTTGTTTTGCCCATCTTTCTGAGTCATAGCACAGACTTCAGATCCGGACCTCGGCCCAAAGAAAATTTTAGCGACCGGACCTCCTTGAATTTTAATTCATTACCCCTGACATAGGACATGGTAAGAGACTACAGGCATACCATAGGACATGGTAAGAGACTACGGGCATGCCATAGAACATGGTAAGAGACCACGGGCATGGCATAGGACATGGTAAGAGATCACAGGCATGCCGTAGGACATAGTAAGAGACCACGGGCATGCCATAGGGCATAGTAAGAGACCACGGGCATGGCATAGAACATGGCAAGAGACAATGGGCATGCCGTATGACATGGTAAGAGACTATGGGCATGCCATATGACATGGTAAGAGACTATGGGCATGCCATAGGACATGGTAAGAGACCACAGGCATGCCATAGGACATGGTAAGAGACCACAGGCATGCCATAGGACATGGTAAGAGACTAGAGGCATGCCATAGGACATGGTAAGAGACTAGGGGCATGCCATAGGACATGGTAAGAGACCATGTGCATGCCATAGGACACAGTAAGAGACTATGGGCATGCCATAAGACACAGTAAGACACTATGGGCATGCCATAGGACATGGTAAGAGACTACGGGCATGCCATAGGACATAGTAAGAGACCACAGGCATGCCATAGGACATGGTAAGAGACTATGGGCATGCCATAGGACATAGTAAGAGACCATGGGCATGCCGTAGGACATGGTAAGAAACGATGGGCATGTCATTGCTTGTGATTAGTCAAAGCAGGGGCATAACTACAGGGGTTTGCAACTGCAACCGGGCCCCATGTTCCAGGGGGCCTGTGCGGCTCCCCTGTACTCCTGGATAGGAGGGGGGTGGGGGCAGCATGTAGAGAAATCACTGTCCTCCTTTTTCCTTCTGTAGCTGCAGGAGGAAAATGGAGGAGATTAGTTCCTCTGTATGCTGCCCCCCCCCCCCCAACTCCTCCTATCCAGTTCACTTGTGTTCTGCTGTCTCTGGGCCCCTGTGTGCTTCTAGTGGGTGAACTTCAAGGATCGCAAAGCTCACACTTGCAACTGGGCCCTGGCATTCCACCATCATGGGGAGGCCCCAAGAATGCAGGAAGGGGACCCACTGCAGAACTTGTGAAAGGGTCCCAATGCGGGACAGTAATAAAGGGCCCTGCAATGAGAGTAAAGGGCCCCAGGATCAGTGGGAGGAGCCCCAGGCTTGAAGGGAAGGGCCCCGGCCAGGGGTCCGGGGGGCCCTTCATGGTTTCTTGCACCGGGGCCCTGAAGGATTTAGTTACGCCTCTGGGCCAAAGCATGCACCTGACCTGTATGCTTTGGCCAATCACAGCACAATGTCCTTTCAGAGTCATGATTGACCAAAGGCAGGGTGCCTTTAGCCAATCATGGCTCAGGGGCTGGATCCACGCCCCACACTGTATAAGGCTGCTGCTTACATGGCAGCCCTGTATAGTGTGTGATAACAGAGGTTAGGCACGTAGTAAGTGGATAGTCGTACGTCGTACCCCTACCCATTCACCAAAAAAGTGGGCAGTACCCGGGTCCCCATACACTTTTTATGGCAATAACTTGTATATAACCCTTTAAAATGAGGACTTTTGATTTTTCATGTTCGTGTCCTCATAGGCTTTATTAGAGTTCGAACGTTCTCTAGAACTTTTTCCCAGTTCGAGATGTTCTGGTGCGAACCGAACAGGGGTGTGTTCGGCCCATCACTAGTATACAACTATGTATAATGTGTGTCATACCATAAACCAGAAATCATTAATGATGATGCAAAAGTATTGAGACGCCTGCCATTACACACACATGAACTTTAATGGCATCCCAGTCTTAGTCCGTAGGGTTCAATATTGAGTTGGCCCACCCTTTGCAGCTATAACAGCTTCAACTCTTCTGGGAAGGCTGTCCACAAGGTTTAGGAGTGTGTCTATGGGAATGTTTGACCATTCTTCCAGAAGCGCATTTGTGAGGTCAGGCAATGATGTTGGAGAGAAGGCCTGGCTCATAGTCTCTGCTCTAATTCATTCCAAAGGTGTTCTATCGGGTTGAGGTCAGGCCAGTCAAGTTCCTCTACCCCAAACTCGCTCATCCATGTCTTTAATAGACCTTGCTTTGTGCACTGGTCTAATTCATTTGGTGGAGGGGGGATTATGGTGTGGGGTTGTTTTTAAGGGGTTGGGCCTGGCCCCTTAGTTCCAGTAAAAGGAACTCTTAAGGCATCAACATACCAAGACATTTTGGACAGTTTAATGCTCCCAACTTTGTGGGAACAGTTTGGGGATGGCCCCTCCCTGATTTCGCACCAGTGCACAAAGGAAGGTCCATAAAGACATGGATGAGTGAGTTTGTTGTGGAGGAACTTGACTGGCCTGCACAGAGTCCCGACCTCAACCTGATAAAACACCTTTGGGATGAATTAGAGCGGAGACTGCGAGCCAGGCCTTCTCATCCAACATCAGTGCCTGACCTCACGAATGCGTTTCTGGAAGAATGGTCAAACATTCCCATAGACACACTCCTAAACCTTGTGGACAGCCTTCCCAGAAGAGTTGAAGCTGTTATAGCTGCAAAGGGTGGGCCAACTCAATATTGAACCCTATGGACTAAGACTGGGATGCCATTAAAGTTCATGTGTGTGTAATGGCAGGCGTCTCAATACTTTTGGTAATATAGGGTATTTCTCTGCTGGGAAAGACCCCTGTTTCTACAGACCTTGTGTCTGGGCACAGGAACTCACTAATCAATTATGCAGATCAGCTGACTTTTTTACGCACTGCCTGTATTTTAGTTTTTATGTAACAAATTTTCTTTTCCCACGCTGAGCTGTAAGCAGTAGCTTTGCTGTGGAGGCGGGTGCAGAGGACACAGCCGACAACGGAAGCCCCAATGTAAGTTTATGAGTGACGTCACTTCCTATTGATTTCACAGCCGTTGTCGGCTGTGTCCTCTGCAGAGCTTCCGCCGCTGGAGTCAAGACCAAATCGGCTTCAAAAAAGGTAAGTATACTGATTTCTTCTTTACAGGGCTAGATAGATTAGTGTTAGAACATAGAGATCTATAGATGCAGGGATTGTAGTTTTAGGGTGGACTTATCCTTTAAGTACAGAAGCTTGGCACCAATCCACGAGCATGCGCAATTTTAAAGCGTGACATGTTAGGTATCTATTTACTTGGAGTAACATCATCTTTCACATCATCCAAAAAAACTGGGCTAATGTTACTGAAATATATATATATATATATATATATTGTGACAGGAAGTCAGGTAAATCTGGGAATGTAGTCACAGGAAGGAGATACATTTTCCACCTGATTGAGAAGTCCATTAATTAATTTAGGGTGTTGGCTACAGAGCTAGCCAGCAGGAAGTTGAAAGGCCTTCACCTGTTCAGAATGAGGGAGTTAAGGCTCTATAATTTGTTCAGAGAAATTCCTGTTTTTTGCTGCCTCCAGAAGCTGCATCCTGAAGCCATGTGGGCTGGGAGCAGGAGGACAGTCAGCGTGTGCCTCCCGACAGGATGTGTGGGCCTGGGAGAAGACCCCCCGGAGTGATGTGTGCCCGGGACGGTAACCAAGGGTGAATACGTCTCAAAGGTGAGAAGACGAAGTGTTTCTGTGTGAAAGAAACAAAAGGACTGTGTTGCCCTGTGAAACTATTATAAAAGGACTATTGAGTGTCCACTGTAGGACAAGGAAGTCTGCCCGACGGTAGGTTGGAGACAGACACTTAGGCAGGTTCCAGTTGTGAGAAGGTAGCCGCCCACAGAGGCAAGGATTTATTTTCTGTTTTATTTTATTTTGGATGTTTTGCTGCATACAGCCTGGTGAAGAAAACACCATTTAATAAACCACACTGTTTGTTTGCAAGCACTTGTCGGCTACCTCTCTGGGAAAACGCACCCCCCAAGGGGTCATCCACGCCTACCACCGAGCTAATCCCTCACATATGGTGGAGGTATGCAGTGGGCATAAGCAGAGATCCCTGCAATGGAGTGCATATGTTTGATGAACTTTGTCTGGTGCATGAGATTGCACAATCTATGTGTGCAGGAGAGAAGATCCTGACAGAAAAAAAAAAAAAAAAAAGTGTTTTAAAGAGACAGCGGTCTCAAAATTATTTGATGAACTTTGTTGTGTCTGGTGCAAGTGACTGCACAAACTGTGTGCGCAGGAAAAGAGATCCTGCAAGAGAGAGAAAAACTACATGTGTTGAAGAGACAGTGGTCTGAAAATTGTTTGCTGGACTGTGAAAAATTTGTTTGTGGAGTTATTGAAGATGGGGCGGTCCAAACGCCTGAAGAATGCAAAGATAGATGAAATGAGAGACCGGATTCTATGGATGGAGGGGATGTTACCGTCTGAACCAACCCCATCCATGCCTAAAGAGAGTCTACTAAAGAGGAAGGTTGTTGTCCCTAGCAACACTGATGAAACTGCTATGGAGACGCAGTGTGCTCAGATGAAAAGTAAACCCAAAATGGGGGAGATGCTGAAACAACGGAGCTTTGCAGCTCAACAAAAGGCTCATCAAGAGAGCATGGCAGGCTGGAAACAGAGACGCCAGCAGCCAATGGAGGCCATCGGTTTGGAGGAAACCGAGTATGTGTGCAGGGCTGAGTTGGATGCCTTGCAACGGAAAATGGAAGAAAAGGAACAAGCCTTGGAATTGCTTAAAATGGAGCATAGAAACTTGCAGGAAATGAATGAACTACTCAAGTCTCATGTGTTACAGTGGGAAGAATCCACTGCTCTTCTTTTGGTCGAGTTGCAAAAACGCAGAGAGACTATAATGGAGAAAGATACCATCCTCATGGAAAAGGAAAGTGAAATTCAGACTTTGCAGAAGCAAAGCATGTGTGAAATGTTGGAGTTGCGTAATCAGCTGGAAAAAAGTCTTCAGTGTTTGGAAGTTACAAAAATAGACCTGCAGGAGTCGCAGGAACAGAATGTTGCTCTGAAAGCGACATTGTCTCTCAGCGACAAAGAGAAAAGTGAAAGAGAGGCTAAATTACTGAGTACTGTGTATGAGCTCACTACTTTGAGCAATGTGGTAGATGAATGGCGTGCGGACTGTGAAAGTTGGAAAGGGGAAGCCCAACGTGTCCAGCAGCAGTTAAAGGAGAAAGAAGCCTGTGTGGCAGAATTACATTCTTATTCCCAGATGCTAGCCAATGAGGTGAAGGCTCTTATGCAGGGAAAAGGAGATTGTGAACATAAGAGGGAAAAAGTAGAGGCACAGCTTCTGGAATCGCAAGTCAAGGTGTCAGAAGGTGACCGATTGTGTGCTAAGCTGTCAGAGAAGGCAAACCGATTGCAGGTTGAGTTGGACAGTGTCACAAATCGGCTTTCTCAAGCAGACCGCAAATCTAGAGAAATTGCGGAAGATTTTTCTATCTTGGAATCGCAGCTGCAAGACACGCAGGAACTCTTACAGGAAGAGAGGTGTCAAAGGCTGAGTTTTAGCACAAAGCTCAAACAAATGGAAGATGAGAAAAATGGCTTCCTGGAACAATTAAAAGAGGAGGCGGAAGCAAAGAAAAACCTATCAGAGCAAGTCGCAACATTGCAAGCTCAGATAGCGGATATGAAAAAACGCATGGAAGAAAGCGTTGCTTCATTACAGTGTGTTGAAGATGTGAAAAAGAAGTTTGATCAGATGCTTGGTGAAGAGAAGACTGTGTCTGCAAAATATGCAGAAGAACGCGACCGCGCAGAAGCGGAGGCGCGTGATAACGAGAGCAAAGCCCTGTTCTTGGCTCGCTCTTTGGAGGAAGCTCTAGAGTCCAAGGCTGAACTAGAAAGAGTTAACAAGCAGCTATGTACAGAGATGGAAGAATTGGTCAGCTCTAAGGATGATGTTGTGAAAAGCGTTCAGGAGCTAGAAAAGTCTAAGCGAGCCTTAGAACAGCAAGTAGAAGAGATGAAGATTCCGTTGCAGGAACTGGAAGAGGAATTCCAGGCAACAGAGGATCTGTCCCAAAGAGGGGATAGTGTGCCTGATGCAGTTTTTAAAAGGATCAGTGTTTTGGGGTCTGTCCTGAGTGAGCCTCAGAAATGTGATGACACGTGGCTTGAATCACCCCTTTGGAATAAACCGTTCCTTCAAAAACTTCAAGCATTGGAAAATGTATCATTAGAACTTCAGCAAATAAAGGAGTTGTGTAAGAAATGTGATGATTTCTCAGTTCAGGCTGAAAACCTAGTGGAGAAAACTAAAGCGGAGAAAACTAAAGCAAGTGATATAAATCTGGGAGGAAAAAGCAAACGCCACCTAGTGGAGAAAACTAAGGCTGTTGGTGAAAACGTGAAGCAAATGAATTTCAAGTGCCTTTCAGAGAATATTTCTAAAATGAAACTGGTGAAAGACGGGTGGCAGAAGTTTGATCGTGATCTTGAGATGCATTCCATGTGGAATTCAGATAGAGAAAAAGAACTAGGTGACCTTGAGCGGTCAAATAGTTCAGCAGAAAGTGCATTGAAGAAACCTGTAAAAGAATGTGTTGCAGTTCCATGCTTCTTCACTGATGCAGAGAGGAGGTCTATAATGGATACCACCCAGATCGCTGGGTTCAACTGTGTTGTTGCCTTTGACCCCTATGTTGGTGGAAGGAAAGTTGATGATGTTCTGGTTGGCTTCTTCTGTGAAGAGTTTGGCAAGAAATATAAACTCAATATCAAATCAAATAGTAGGCCTTTACTGCGACTCGCTCAGGAGGGCGAAAAGTTTAAGAAGTTGATGAGTGCAAATGCTTCAGATCTGCCTATGAATATGAAATGTTTGGTGAATGATATTGATATCTCTGGGAAAAGGAACAGGGGTCACTTTGAAGAAATGTGTGACAGCCTGTTGTCTCAATTGGAAAATCCTCTGCACAGCATCTTAGAGCAAGCAAAGCTCAAGAAGGAAGATCATTCCCTTTTACAACAAAAAGTCAATGATTGTGTACAGATGTATGGAGAGGCAACTCAAGTCACAGAGGGATGTCAAGAGTCCCTACTTGGAACAAAGCTTAGTGAAGCAAAGGTTCTCAAAGTTTTGTGGAAAACATTTATGGATTGCAGAGAGAGGCGTCTTAAGAATGTTGAAGACATTAAGACTAGCCCAATTGAGTTGCCTATGGATCACGGTCCTCCATGGTGGATTGGACAGACGGTTATGAGGGACAAGCTGTCTGACATTTATGAGAAAGCTGTCAATGAAGATGACAGAAACGAGAAGGAGCAAAATTATGCCAAAAATGCAGTTGAAGAATGTGTATATGAGATGAGAGACAAACTGTGTGGCATTTATGAGAAATCTGTCAGTGAAGATGACAGAAACAGTTTCATCCGGAAGCTTGAGGATAATAGGAGGCTTATCAGTGAGTCAGCAGTGCCTGACACATGCGTGCCTGGAAATATGTGTCCCAACCCTAGGGTTGAAACAAGAGGGGGGGGTATGTGACAGGAAGTCAGGTAAATCTGGGAATGTAGTCACAGGAAGGAGATACATTTTCCACCTGATTGAGAAGTCCATTAATTAATTTAGGGTGTTGGCTACAGAGCTAGCCAGCAGGAAGTTGAAAGGCCTTCACCTGTTCAGAATGAGGGAGTTAAGGCTCTATAATTTGTTCAGAGAAATTCCTGTTTTTTGCTGCCTCCAGAAGCTGCATCCTGAAGCCATGTGGGCTGGGAGCAGGAGGACAGTCAGCGTGTGCCTCCCGACAGGATGTGTGGGCCTGGGAGAAGACCCCCCGGAGTGATGTGTGCCCGGGACGGTAACCAAGGGTGAATACGTCTCAAAGGTGAGAAGACGAAGTGTTTCTGTGTGAAAGAAACAAAAGGACTGTGTTGCCCTGTGAAACTATTATAAAAGGACTATTGAGTGTCCACTGTAGGACAAGGAAGTCTGCCCGACGGTAGGTTGGAGACAGACACTTAGGCAGGTTCCAGTTGTGAGAAGGTAGCCGCCCACAGAGGCAAGGATTTATTTTCTGTTTTATTTTATTTTGGATGTTTTGCTGCATACAGCCTGGTGAAGAAAACACCATTTAATAAACCACACTGTTTGTTTGCAAGCACTTGTCGGCTACCTCTCTGGGAAAACGCACCCCCCAAGGGGTCATCCACGCCTACCACCGAGCTAATCCCTTACAATATATATATATATATATACACACATGTATACATTATCTCACAAAAGTGAGTACACCCCTCACATTTTTGTAAATATTTGATTCTATATTTTCATGTGACAACACTGAAGAAATGACACTTTGCTACAATGTAAAGTAGTGAGTGTACAGCTTGTATAACAGTGTAAATTTGCTGTCCCCTCAAAATAACTCAACACACAGCCATTAATGTCTAAACCGCTGGCAACAAAAGTGAGTACACCCCTAAGTTAAAATGTTCAAATTGGGCCAAATTAGCCATTTTCCCTCCCCGTTGTCATGTGACTCGGTAGTGTTCCAAGGTCTCAGGTGTGAATGGGGAGCGGGTGTGTTAAATTTGGTGTTATCGCTCTCACTCTCTCATACTGGTCACTGGAAGTTCAACATGGCACCTCATGGGAAAGAACTCTCTGAGGATCTGAAAAAAAGAATTGTTGCAATACATAAAGATGGCCTAGGCTATAAGAAGATTGCGAAGACCCTGAAACTGAGCTGCAGCATGGTGGCCAAGACCATACAGGGGTTTAACAGGACAGATTCCACTTAGAACAGGCCTCACCATGGTTGACCAAAGAAGTTGAGTGCACGTGCTCAGCATTATATCCAGAGGTTGTCTTTGGGTAACAGACGTATGAGTGCTGCCAGCATTGCTGCAGAGGTTGAAGGGGTGGGGGGTCAGCCTATCAGTGCTCAGACCATACGCCGCACACTGCATCAAGATGGTCTGCATGGCTGTCATCCCAGAAGGAAGCCTCTTCTAAAGATGATGCACAAGAAAGCCCACAAACAGTTTGCTGAAGACAAGCAGACTAAGGACATGGATTACTGGAACCATGTCCTGTGGTCTGATGAGACCAAGATCAACTTATTTGGTTCAGATTGTGTCAAGCGTGTGTGGCGGCAACCAGGTGAGGAGTACAAAGACAAGTGTGTCTTGCCTACAGTCAAGCATGGTGGTGGGAGTGTCATGGTCTGGGGCTGCATGAGTACAGTTCATTGAGGGAACCATGAATACCAACATGTACTGTGACATACTGAAGCAGAGCATCCCCTCCCTTCAGGGACTGGGCCGCAGGGCAGTATTCCAATATGATAACGACCCCAAACACACCTCCAAGATGACCACTGCCTTGCTAAATAAGCTGAGGGTAAAGGTGATGGACTGGCGAAGCATGTCTCCAGACCTAAACCCTATTGAGCATCTGTGAACATCCTCAAACAGAAGGTGAAGGAGCGCAAGGTCTCTAATGCCTCGTTTCCACTGAGTGGTACGGTACGGTTCGGTTCAGTACGGTACACCTTGCATTTCCACTGCCAATAGTACCCTTTCATGATAGGCGTGGTGCAGCTGGAAAGCTGTGATGGACGATTCTCTGTCAACCAATCAAAGTTCTACAGAGTGTAGCTCCACCCTGTTGGTACGGTACTAATGTGCTTGGTACCCCAACGAAAGGGTCCCAAAAAAGTGGTACGGTATGGTTTGGAATTAGGGTACCATTCACAATGGAAACGGCAAAAATTGCGTACCGTACCGAACCGTACCATAATGCTCAGTGGAAACGAGCCATAACATCCACCAGCTCTGTGATGTCATCATGGAGGAGTGGAAGAGGACTCCAGTGGCAACCTGTGAAGCTCTGGTGAACTCCATGCCCAAGAGGGTTAAGGCAGTGCTGGAAAATAATGGTGGCCACTCAAAATATTGACACTTTGGGCCCAATTTGGACTTTTTTACTTAGGGATGTACTCACTTTTGTTGCCAGCAGTTTAGACATTAATGGCTGTGTGTTGAGTTATTTTGAGAGGACAGCACATGTACACTGTTATACAATCTGTACACTCACTACTTTACATTGTAGCAAAGTGTCATTTCTTCAGTGTTGTCACATGAAAAGATAGAATAAAATATTTACGAAAATGTGAGGGGTGTACTTACTTTTGTGAGATACTGTATATATATTTAATGTTTGGGTCTTTTGAGCAAATAAAAAAATGATGATTTTTACATGTAGGAGAGGAATGCCGGAATTGGCACAGTATGGAAGCGGTTAATATTATGAGACATGATGACTCCATGGAGCCTCTTCTTCGCTCTCTCCTCTCTTCCTCCCCTACAGGAAAGCTGAACAAGACTTTAGCGTCCCAAGCCTCGTTCTGGTCTCCTCCAGCAAAGGAGGGTGGAATCTGGAAATAAAAGAGAGAGTGCAGAATGTAGAACAATTGAAGAAAATCTCAGTGCACTGAGTCTGGGGGCGGGGAGGGGGGGGGGGGGTGAATGTCAGCTGGACGGCTCTTTGTAAGACAGTGGGCTAAAGTTCTGTCCTTCTTCCAGACAGATGAACTTCAATTAGGTTGGATCCTCACCCACCGAAGAACGGTAAGAATTTTGCAAACAATTTCTGATAAGACCACCAAGCTTTGACACTGATTGCTTAAGTTCTGGACTTTAGCATAAACCCTCAATCAGGGCTGCTGTTAAAAATCACGAGGGGCCCTGTGCAGCCCATCTGACAGGGCCCCCCTTCCCGAATTGCCCAGGCCAATTTTCACCTTTTAGCGTTGTCACATTTTGAATGACAATTGCACGGTCATGTGACACTGTACCCAAAGGAAATTTATATAATTTTGTTTACACAACTAGAACTTTCTTTTGGTGGTATTTGAACACCACTGGATTTTTTTATTTTTTGCTAAATAAACAAAAAATATGACTGAAATAAAAAAAAATGCATTTTTCTTCATTTCTGGGTAATAAAATTTCACAAATAAATAATTCTTCTTCAAAAATTTAGCCCAAAATGTATATTGCTACAATTCTTTGAAAATAACCCAAATCAGTGTATATTTTTTAGTCTGTAGGAAAGTCATAGAGTCCACAAACTATGGGATATATATCTGAAAATGTATTAATCCTGATGTATTGACGAATTTCTTGAGGCCCTAAAATGTCAGGATAGTACAAATGACCCATTTCTGGAAAGTAGTCGGTCTAGGGCAGGGGTCTCCAAACTATGGCCCTCCAGTTGTTCAGGAACTACAATTCCCATCATGCCTAGTCATGTCTGTGAATGTCAGTGTTTTACAATGCCTCATGAGATGTGTAGTTCCGCAACATCTGGAGGGCCATAGTTTGAAGATCTCTGGTCTAGGGTATTTAGTAAGAGACATGGCGAGTTTTTTGAAGTTGTAATTTGTTTTTGTCATAATTTTTTGGAAAATGAAGAAATAAAAAAAAAAATTAATTAGTTTTTTTTATACATACTGTTTCTGTTATACAAATTTTGCAAATAACATTTTTTCTTCATTAATTTAGCCCAAAATGTATTCTGCTATATTTCTTTGTTAGAAATAACCCAAATCAGTGTATCGTATTTAGTCTGTAGGCACTGGCGGCTGGTGCTCAAAATTTTGGGGGGTGGGGGGGCGCAAACAGAAAAATGTAATAGGCATTGCATTGCGGAAAAAAACGCTAGTGTGAAAGGGGCCTTCCGGAATCAAGGTATAGTGTGCCCTCTTTCAATGCAGAGAGACCAGCGTGCCCCCCTTTCAATGCAGAATGACCAGCGTGCCGCCTTTCAATGCAGAACGAACAGCGTGCCCCCTTTCAATGCAGAATGACCAGCATGCCCCCCTTTCAATGCAGAACGAACAGCGTGCCCCCTTTCAATGCAGAATGACCAGCCTGCCCCCTTTCAATGCAGAATGACCATTGTGCCCCCTTTCAATGCAGAATGTCCAGCGTGCCCCCTTTCAATGCAGAATGACCAGCGTGCCCCCTTTCAATGCAGAATGACCAGCGTGGGGGGTCAGAGTGCCCCTTTACACTGGTGTCCCCATCAGAGTGCCCCTTTACACTGGTGTCCCCATCAGAGTGCCCCTTTACATCGGTGTCCCCATCAGAGTGTCCCTTTACATCAGTGTCCCCATCAGAGTGCCCCTTTACATCAGTGTCCCCATCAGAGTGCCCCTTTACATCAATATTCCCATCAGAGTGACCCTTTACATCAATGTCCCCATCAGTGTGCCCCTTTACATCGGTGACCCCATCAGAGTGCCCCTTTACATCGGTGACCCCATCAGAGTGCCCCTTTACATCAGTGTCCCCATCAGAGTGCCCCTTTACACTGTTGTCCCCATCAGAGTGCCCCTTTACATCAGTGTCCCCATCAGAGTGCCCCTTTACACCAGTGTCCCCATCAGAGTGCCCCTTTACATCAATATTCCCATCAGAGTGACCCTTTACATCAATGTCCCCATCAGAGTGCCCCTTTACATCGGTGACCCCATCAGAGTGCCCCTTTACATCAGTGTCCCCATCAGAGTGCCCCTTTACACTGGTGTCCCCATAAGAGTGCCCCTTTACATCGGTGTCCCCATCAGAGTGCCCCTTTACATCGGTGTACCCATCAGAGCTCCCCTTTACATCAGTGTCCCCATCAGAGTGCCCATTTACATCAATGTCCCCATCAGAGTGCCCCTTTAAATCAATGTCCCCATCAAAGTGCCCCTTTACATCAGTGTCCCCATCAGAGTTCCCCCTTAACTGCCAGTTCGGGCATGAATTGGATCTCATAGGGGTGAACACCCATGCGATCCGATTCTGGTGCGGACCCAAAAAAAGGGTCCCGTGCGACTTTGGTCGGAATGCGATGCGAATTCAGACATACAATCCGTATCGCATCGCACAGACATCGCATGTGATTTGCAGTGCGGTGCGAACCATTGCGATGTCTAATGTCGTGAAATGTGATCCCGCTCTTAGACTTGTTTCCTCTCAGGGATTTTTGAGGAGGAGGAAGATGAAAGTGAAACTGTTACGCAGATTGCAATTCATTCCATTGGTTCATCTGTTGTTGGGGGATGGGTGATAGTGAGGCTCAGAAGTCAAGTGAAGGGGGATCTTAGAAGACGCAGTTCTGGGGACTCTGGATTTACATTGTAAGTACAAACAATCTGACTTTGGTGGAGTAACAATGTTTCAAGAAGTAACTCTTTCTTTCTTTTATTTGTTTTTTATTATTTAAAGATTTATCAAGAGGAAGGAGAATTGCGTAACAAAACTTACAGCGTATCACAGGACAGAGTGTAGAGAGTCGCCTTCATCCATTATAGTACATGAGTAACATGTAGTATATACTGAATTATATATATATATATATATATATATATATATATATACCGTATATACACATTATTATTATACAGAATTTATATAGCGCCAACAGTTTGCGCAGCGCTTTACAGTGTGGGGGAAGACAATACAGTTACAATACAATTCAATACAGGGGGAATCAGAGGGCCCTGCTCATTAGAGCTTACAATCTACATACACTATATTACCAAAAGTATTGGGACGCCTGCCTTTACACACACAAAAACTTTAACCACTTTAAGTCAGGAAGGATTTGCCCCCTTAATGACCAGGCCCTATTTTGCGATTCGGCACTGCGTTAATCTAACAGACAATTGCGCAGTCGTGCAAAGCTGTACCCAAATAAAATTGATGTCCTTTTTTTTCCCACACATAGAGCTTTCTTTTGATGGTATTTGATCACCTGTGCGATTTTTATTTTGTGCGCTATAAACAAAAAAATGAGTGACAATTTTGGAAAAAAAAAAACAATATTTTTTACATTCTGCTATATAACATTCTCAAAAAAAAAAAAAAAAATCCAAATTTTTAACATTTTAGGCCAATTTGTTTTCTGCTACATATTTTTGGTAAACAAAAATTGCAATAAGCGTACTTTGATTGGTTTGCACAAAAGTTATCGCATCTACTAACTACATGAAAGATTTATGTCATTTTTATTGTGTTTTTTTTTTTCTAGTAATGTCGGCAATCTGCGATTTTTTGCGGGACTGTGACATTGCGGGGGGACAGATCGGACCCCTAACTGACATTTTTGACACTTTTGGGGGTACCAGTGACATTACTACAGTAATCAGTGCTAAATAATTTGTACTGTTACTGTAATAATGACACTGGCAGGGAAGGGGTTAACACCAGGTGCGATCAAAGGGTTAAATGTGTGGCACCCCGTACACAGAATGAATGGCACCCCATTTCGAAATGAATGGCACCCCCATCCACAAAACAATTGGCAACCCAATTCCATATGAATGGCGTCCCCATTCACAGAACGAATGGTACCCCCATGCACAGAATGAATGGCACCACCATACACAGAATAGCTCCCCATGCACAGAACAAAAGGCACCCCCAGTCCAGAATGGATGGCAACCTCAATACAGAATGAACTTCACCTCCATGCACAGAATGAATGCCACCCCATATCCAAATGAATGGCACCCCCATACATAGAATGAATGGCACCCCATTTCCAAATGAATGGCACCCCCATAAACAGAATAGCTTCCCATGCACAGAACAAAAGGCACCCCCAGTCCAGAATGGATGGCAACCTCAATACAGAATGAACTTCACCCCCATGCACAGAATGAATGCCACCCCATTTCCAAATGAATGGCACCCCATACATAGAATGAATGGCACACCATTTCCAAATGAATGGCACTCCCGTACACATAATGAATGACACCCCATTTCAAAATGAATGACACCCCCATCTGCAAAATGAATGTCAACCCAATTCCATATGAATGGCACCCCCATGCACAGAATGAAAGTTACCCCCATGCACAGAAAGAATGGCACCCTATTTTCAAATGAATGGCACCCCCATATATAGAATGAATGGCACCCCATTTCCAAATGAATGGCACTCCTGTACACATAATGAATGGCACCCCCATCTACAAAATGAATGTCAACCCAATTCCATATGAATGGCACCCCCATGCACAGAATGAAAGTTACCCCCATGCACAGAAAGAATGGCACCCTATTTCCAAATGAATGGCACCCCCATACACAGAATGAATAGCTCCTGATGCACAGAAGGAAAGGTACCCCCATGCACAGAATGAAGGGCACCATATTTCCAAATAATTGGCACCTCCATGCACAGAATGAATAACATCCCATGCACAGGACAAAAGGCACCCCAGTTGAGAATGGATGGCACCCCCACGTAAAGAATGAAGGACAACCTTAATTTAGAATGAACAGCACAGAATGAATGCCACCCCATTTCAGACTGAAAGACACCTCTAATTCAGAATGAATGGCACACCTAACTCAGAAAAAATGGTACCCCCATGCACAGAATAAATGGCACCCCCAATTCAGAATGAATGACACCCTCATGACAAATGATGAATGACACCCTCATCAGAAGCACACAGTGCCTTGGGATGTAGTAATGCGCACAGTTATGTTCCTACAACATGATGATGCGAATAGTTCCTAACACTTAGCACAATACCTATGAGTGAGTGGGGGAGGGGGGGGGGCTGTACTCTCCTGTATATAGAGATATCCTATATAGACACACAAAAGGCTGATTGGTGATGGGCTAATAAATATCAAAAGAAGAACTCCTACTTCCATCTCAATCAGCTGTGCAACCTGGCACTTCTACATTCCTCAATCACAGGGGGGGTTGTATACAAGGTCAATGCAAAGCAGGGAGGGAGGAAGAGGCTAGTTATCTATGCGCTCCAACTCCTCCTCATGCCTTTGAGTGAAGGCCGGTCATAGAGAACACAGGATAGGGGGAGGAATGGCTCTGACACTACCATAGGATCCTTGGCTTGAGCAGAGGACTACTAAGGAAAAGAGAGAAAAGACTGAGCAGAGGTAAGCGGGGAAAATGCTGCAATGCATGCTCCCCCTGCAGTGATGCATGCTGCTGTTAAACACTGTAACAGTGCTGCCCTGATATGGGGCACTATTCTTGCTGCACATGTACAGGGCCAAGGGGTAGGCAGAAAAGGCAGCTGCCTTGGTCACTTCAGCGCAAAAACTGATGCTGCTGATTGAGTTTACGGCTCATGGTTTGGGGGGGGGGGGTGCAATTTTGCCTTCCGTGTCCTAGCACTGCATGTGGGTACCAACAGGTTGTCTGCTCCTCTTTACTGAAAACTTTCTTAGAACCCCCCAAACATTAAGTATTTTTTTAAGGCAGAGGCCCTAGAGAATAAATTAGTGGGTGTTGCATTTACATTTTACTATCCATAGGCAAGCTGAAGGCTGTTATCAATGCAACCTGGGCTTCCATAACACCTCAGCAGTGCCACAGGCTGATCGCCTCCATGCCATGCCCCATTGATGCAGCATATTGTGCAAAAGGAGCCCCGACCAAATATTGAGTGCATACTATACTGTACATGGACAGACTTTTTACTAAGTCAGCATTTCTGTATTAAACTTTTTTTTATTGGTTTTATGTAATATTCTAATTTTCTGAGATATTACATTTTGGGGTGTCACTCGCCGTAAGCCATAATCATTAACCTCCCTGGCGGTCTGATTATGTCAGGATTTCTGTGCTAAAAGCGGTACATTGTTTTGCATGGAAATCTGTTGTTTTATATTTTAAAACTCACCTTCCCCTGTGATCCCCCACCATCCTCCCACTGTCCTCCCCCGTCGTCCTCCCCCCGCCATCCTCCACCGCTGTCCTCCCCCGCCGTCCTCCCGCTGTCCTCCAGCCGTTCTCCCCCGCCATCCTCCTCCGTCCTCCCGCTGTCCCCCCCCTCCGTCCTCCCGCTGTCCTCCAGCCGTTCTCCCCCGCCATCCTCCTCCGTCCTCCCGCCGTCCTCCCCCTCCGTCCTCCCGCTGTCCTCCCCCTCCGTCCTCCCGCTGTCCTCCAGCCGTTCTCCCCCGCCATCCTCCTCCGTCCTCCCGCCGTCCTCCCCCTCCGTCCTCAGGCTGTCCTCCAGCCGTCCTCCCGCTGTCCTCCCCTCCGTCCTCCCGCTGTCTTTCAGCTGTCCTCCCCCTGCCGTCCTCCACCGCCGTCCCCCCGCTCTGTGCTCGGCAGATGCCAGCACTTGCCTTCCGGTTCCCTTCCCTGCAAGCGTTGCGACACAGGGGGGTGGAACCGGCGGCAAATTCAAAAATGTAAATACACCAAATGAGATGATAGAAAGCTGTGATCCCAACAGATTACACTGTATCATCCAATTTCACCACAGGATTTCACCTGGTGACTTTTCCAGTGCCCTGCCTGTGCTTTTCCAGTGCTTTGTGCCTGGAAAATAGAGAACGACCATGGCGTCCAAAAAGCATTATTTTTGCGCAAAAGCGCTTTTAGACGAACTGAAAAACAGCGACAGCGAAACGGAGTTACTTGAAGAACTGAGCGATAGCGATTGGTGGGAAAATTCGTCATCAGGTACGGAATGTAGACCAAAAGTGGGAGCAGGTATCTCAAAACCAGGTAACGGGTGCAGAAAATAGAAAAGAAGGAGGGAAGGAAGGCACGAAGCAGAACTTTCCCTTTTGGCTGGGTTTATATATATGCAAATTGGATGCATTTTGAAACCCATCTGATTCGCATAACATATGAACAGGCAGCCTTCTCAATGGTGCGGTTTTAAACAGGGTTCTTTTTTTTACGATTTTTGGGACAAGTTCAGGTAAAAATTTTCTCCTGAATTTCACCTGAACTGGTGAAAAGAAATGCGCCAGACTCCCACGCTGAAACCGTGGCCACAGAGGGCTCCTGATAGGGGGGGACCACCAATCCTCCTGTAGGGGGCCCGGGCACACAGGGGGGCCCCAACAGCACGAGGAATCGGTGCGGTCAGGCGGAGGGGCACCTACAGAAGGAAGCCCTGTGTGGCTCTCTGCAGCAGCTGAAAGCCAGTTTCTCCCCCTCCTGCCAGCTTTCAGCTGCTACAGGGAGAGACACAGACACAGGGCATTGTTCCTGTTATTGCTTCTCCACCCCCCCCCCCCCCACATCGCTGCAGGCTTCCGTGTCCAAAAAATAATAATTAAACATTTTATTTAACAATTTAAATAAATTGTAAAATAAAATTATTGTACACATTTTTAACATTTAAAAAAAATTATAATCTTTTTTTTAAATGTAAAAAAATAATTAAAAAGGGCCAATTTACACGGGTTCGCTGTTATGTTTGTGTCCGCTAATAATGATTTTAGTGTATTTTTTGTGATATTTTTGTATTTTTGTCTTGATATATTTGGGGGGGGGGGGGGGGGGCTGCCACGTAGGCTGTACGGGGCCCCGTGATTTCTAAAAGCAGCTCTCCGACCGAATATATGTAAACAGAGTCTTACGGTGAAGTTCGGCTTTACCAAGTTCCTACTAACTTTTGAAATACTTCTATGTTTCCTTTTATGGTAGCTAAACACGGAACTTCCTCTATAGCTGTCTATGGAGAGATTTGTGAGTTTCCGCAGGAAGAGAACGGAACCGTCCATGTGTGTCTGTCCTCGGTGCTAGCACTCCAGGTTACTAGATAGACTACAGAATAAGATTTTCCAAAGGGGGGATGGAGGAATCAGGGAAGGAATCAGGTGTGAACATCCATGCGATCCGATTCTGGTGCGGACCCAAAAAAAGGGTCCTGTGCGAGTTGTGTCCAAATGTGATGCAAATTCAGCCATACAATCTTAACTTCTTAACCTCCCTGGTGGTCTGATTATGTCAGGATTTCTGTGCTAAAATCGGTACATTGTTTTGCATGGAAATCTGTTGTTTTATATTTTAAAACTCACCTTTCCTGCGATCCCCTGCCGTCCTCCCCTGCCGTCCTTCCGCCGTCCTTCCGCCATCCTCCCCTGCCCTCCTCCTGCTGTCCTCCCCTGCCGTCCTTCCCTGCCGTCCTCCCCTGCCGTCTTCCTGCTGTCCTCCCCTGCCGTCCTCCTGCTGTCCTCCTGCTGTCCTCCCCTGCCGTCCTCCTGCTGTCCTCCTGCTGTCCTTCCCTGCCGTCCTCCCCTGCCCTCCTCCTGCTGTCCTCCCCTGCCATCCTCCCGCTCTGTGCTCAGCCGATGCCGGCACCTGTCTTCCAGTTCCCTTCCCTGCGAGCGTTGCGATGCAGGGGGTGGAACCGACGGCAATTTTAAAAATGTAAATACACCAAATGAGATGATAGAAAGCTGTGATCCTAACGGATTACACTGTATCATCCCATTTCACCACAGGATTTCACCTGGTGACTTTTTCCAGTGCCCTGCCTGTGCTTTTCCAGTGCTTTGTGCCTGGAAAATAGAGAACGACCATGGCGTCCAAAAAGCGTTCTTTTTGCGCAAAAGCGCTTTTAGACGAACTGGAAAACAGCGACAGCGAAACTGAGTTACTTGAAAAACTGAGCGATAGCGATTAGTGGGAAAATTCGTCATCAGGTACGGAAAGTGAGGACAGTGACGATTCTGATGTCTCTTTCTGGCACATCGCTTGTGGAATTTGGGAAATATATCAAATGATTCTTCAGAATTTCCATCGGTGCGATGTGCCAGAAAGAGGCATCAGAATTGTCGCTTTCCTTACTTTCCGTACCTGATCACAAATTTTCCCACGAATCGCTATCGCTCAGTTCTTCAAGTAACTCAGTTTCGCTGTCGCTGTTTTCCAGGTCATCTAAAAGCGCTTTTGCGAAAAAAGAATGCTTTTTGTATGCCATGGTAGTTCTCTATTTTCCAGGCACAAAGTACTGGAAAAGCACAGGCAGGGCACTGGAAAAGTCACCAGGTGAAATCCTGTGGTGAAATTGGATGATACAGTGTAATCCGTTAGGATCACAGCTTTGTATCATCTCATTTGGTGTATTTACATTTTTGAAATTGCCGCCGGTTCCACCCCGCTGTGTCGCAACGCTCATAGGGAAGAGAACCGGAAGACAGGTGCCGGCAGCCGAGCACAGAGCAGGGAGAAAGTGTGAGGACGGCGGGGAGGACGGCGGGGGATCGCAGGGAAGGTGAGTGTGATTCTGGGGTAATCCCAAATGTGGCTCGCGGTTACCGCTTTTGGTACTGAAAATTAACCCCGAGCCACACTTGGGAATACCGCCAGTGGGGTTAAGGCGGAAGTGAAGTCTGACGTTCTGGTATTCCAAAGCTATAGAGTGGAGTGGGGGCCATCTTGCCCTCACTCGACTTCCTGCCCAAGACCACAGGGGATCGGATCGTTTTCCCTGCTACCGACGGCTCCGAAGAAAACAACCAAAAAGCGGCGGGAGGAGGGCGCCGCCCATAAAGTGATCCTGTGGGGAATCCACCGCTGGGACCACTTTTATATGAAAGAAGACCGCCCGCCGTGTAAAAAAATGCCAGGGTTATGGTAGCTATCTGCTGCCATAACTCCGGTATTTAACGTCAAAGTAGCGGCGTAAATACACGGTGGGCGGTCCGGAAGACGCTGCGACTAAAGTTGCAAAGATTGGAATAGGTGCCATTGAAATAAATGGGCTGCCACTTGTCATCCAACTTCATGTGTCAAAAGTCTCAAAGCAAGCCACACTAGTGTGAACGGATCCTAAACGTCAAGATTGGGAATATCAGTTTTGGGTGGACTGCTTTAAATGTCTCTATTGACAGAAGTGTAAGTGATCAATATACCCGAATGTCTAACTGAATACGCTCCTCTACCTTATAGCAGCCCAAGGAAGAGAAAACATCAAGCATGGCGACTTTTTTTTGGATTCTCCCGATCTTTTTGGCTTTGGTACCATCTGGTGAGTGTTTTGTCTATCCCTGAGGAACATTGTATATTTTTTTTATTTTGTTTATTTTATTAAAAAAGTTACAGTATTCTAAATACAAAACAAACATCAAAGCCGACATCCAGGCAAATACAAATGAATGTAGCTCTGTACTTATTTATACATTCAGAGTCCATTCACACTTGTGCAACTCCAAAATCGTGCGATTTCCATTGTGACTTGATGCAACTTTGATACAACTCTGGAATTAAGTCCAAAGCCGCATACAAGTCACATGTATATCATGCAGGTGCGACTTGTGAGGGTTTACATTGAAGTCTATGGCCCTCAAGTCACAAAAAAGTTGGACCAAAGTAGTGCAGGAACTACTTTAAAGTTTCTGTGACTTTAAGTTGCACAGATATGAATGGCACTTATTGGGAAAAATGGTGTGCGACTTAGGGGTCCAAGGATCTAATGTTGCTAGCGGGGGGGGGGGAGCTCTATTGTTCCATGGGGTCTATTGTTGCTAGCTGCTGAGGGATCTATTGGTGTAGGGGGTATATAGTTGCTGGGGAAGATTTGTTGTTTCTGCAGGTGGTCTTATTTTGCTGGGGGGGGGGGGGGGGGATTGTTGCTGGGAGAGGTCTACTTTTGAGGGACCGGTCTATTGCTGCTGGCTGCTGGAGGGTCTATTGCTGCTGGCTGCTGGAGGGTCTATTGCTGCTGGCTGCTGGAGGGGTATTGATGCTGGCTGCTGGAGGGGATATTGCTGCTGGTTGCTGGAAGGGCTATTGATGCTGGCTGCTGGAGGGGATATTGCTGCTGGCTGCTGGAGGGGATATTGCTGCTGGAGGGGCTATTGATCCTGGCTGCTGGAGGGGATATTGCTGCTGGCTGCTGGAGGGGATATTGCTGCTGGCTGCTGGAGGGGCTATTGATCCTGGCTGCTGGAGGGGATATTGCTGCTGGCTGCTGGAGGGGATATTGCTGCTGTCTGCTGGAGGGGATATTGCTGCCGGCTGCTGGAGGGGCTATTGATCCTGGCTGCTGGAGGGGATATTGCTGCTGGCTGCTGGAGGGGATATTGCTGCTGGCTGCTGGAGGGGATGTTGCTGCTGGCTGCTGGAGGGGCTATTGATCCTGGCTGCTGGAGGGGATATTGCTGCTGGCTGCTGGAGGGGATATTGCTGCTGGCTGCTGGAGGAGATATTGCTGCTGGCTGCTGGAGGGGCTATTGATGCTGGCTGCTGGAGGGGATAGTGCTGCTGGCTGCTGGAGGGGATATTGTTGCTGGCTGCTGGAGGGGATATTGCTGCTAGCTGCTGGAGAGGATATTGCTGCTGGCTGCTGGAGGGGCTATTGATGCTGGCTGCTGGAGGGGATATTGATGCTGGCTGCTGGAGGGGATATTGCTGCTGGCTGCTGGAGGGGCTATTGCTGCTGGCTGCTGGAGGGGCTATTGCTGCTGGCTGCTGAAGGGGCTATTGATGCTGGCTGCTGGAGGGGCTATTGATGCTGGCTGGTGAGGGATCTATTGTTGCTGGCAGGGGTCTATTGTTTCTGGGGGAATCTATTGTTGCTTGAGGGATCTATTGTTGCTGGGGGATGATGATGCTCACAGGGGATCTATTGTTGCTGATGGAGGTCTATTGTTCTTGGTGGCATTAATACATTCCATACAAATTACTTAGCACCACAAAATGTTATTTGGGTCTGTATTCTCTAAAAGGGGTGGTACTGGAAGGTGGGTAGGGGGGGGGAACCAAGGGATGATATTCAGAGATGGGTAGGGGGCAGAGACAAGCAGTGACTCAGGGAGGGAAGTACCTGCACTTATTGCCTTAGAAAAAGGGTTGTAATGTATATATTGAAGCAGCATTAGGACATAGGACAAATCGCCTTGTCCATGTGTTTGGACTACGTTGGGCAACCCTGCCCAACACAGCCCAACAGGGCCGGTGCAAATAAGCCATAAATTAGTGTTTGATGTAAAATATAAACCTATTAAATTCAATAAATTAAAGTTTAACCCTTTACTAGCACTAATCTTCTTTTATTAACCCCTTCTTCACCTTCTTCCCTTAGCTTTTTTTTATGTTTTCATATTTAAACTTGAAAAAAAATGGATACATTTGTTTGGCAGAGCTATAATGAAAATATTTTATGCCAGAAATATGTATATTTCGGCATCTTCACCTTGGGCGCCATTTGAGCTTGTCCCGACACTGATTGGGCTAAATGATACCATCTTTGCTATGACCCATGTACAGACTGTCACTGATTTCTCTGACTTTAGGTTCCTCGCTGTCCTGTGCGATGTGTGGAACTACGCACAACACTTCATGCATCGGCCCCATCAAGACTTGCCTTCCCGGCTCTGCGTGTCTGGTTACTTACACCTCATATGAAGCAGGTGAGTTCCTCTTTAAGAACTGAAGGCGGAGCTAGACTCTGAATGCGTAGTTGGCAACAGAGATCCATAAATGAGTCTTCTCAGCCTTCTGTAATAAATGGAAAAAAAAGTTTGTTTACAGAAAATTCGTAAAATTGCCTTTGATATTCAAAGAATTCTTTAAAAAGTAAAATGTTCTCAGTTTTGCAAACCTGAGGGAAGTCCTCGGAGAGTCTTGCACATTATAAATGTTCCTCCAGAAAGGTTCCTATCGATTACCTATTCGGTCCCAGAACTCCCCCACCGCTCTTGTTTAACAGTAAAGCAGAACTCCACCCATAAATACGACTTTGCATCCTATGACTCCTCCCACCACCCATTACACAATTGGTGGGAGGGGGCTTTTCTTAATCATATTTTTTTTATTGTCACCTGGTCAGCTTCCTGCATCCATGCCTGGGGGACGATGACAGCGTGGGCTATAGGACCTGGCCATGAGACAGATCTTCATATTCATTCGTTATTGTCACACAAGTGGATGGGTCTTGTGGGCCTTTTTTTTTTTTAAGCCTATGAGAGCCTCTTGCTCTAGTCACATGGTTAAAAAAAAAAAAAAAAAGCCCCATTGAACTCTATACGTCCAGCGCCCCCAATACACCAGGCGCCACTGATCAGGAGTACAGGTAAAGCTGCAGACAAGACAGCAAGGAACAAGTGTGTCAGTCACCTTTATATAAGCCACGTATGGTGCCAAATTGTGACGCTATTGCATGCGTGCCTTCGCGTGCGCGCATGCGCATTGGCGAACGCAAGTTTGCCATTAACCACTTTTAAGACTGGAGGATTTTGCTGCTCAATGACCAGGCCACTTTTTTCAACTTGGCACTGTGTGACTTTAACTGACAATTGCATGGTCATGCAATCCTGTACCCAAACAAAATTTACATCCTTTTTTTCCCCAAAAACAGAGCTTTCTTTTGGTGGTATTTGATCACCTCTGCGCTTTTTATTTTTTGCGATATTAATAAAAAAGCAAAACTTTTGCAAAAAATTGACATTTTCTACTTTGACTGTTAAAAAATATATCCAATATATTCCATTTTTGTCATACATTTAGGCCAAAATGTATTTAGCTACATGTCTTTGACAAAAAAAAATTCTCAATGAGCGTATTTTTAAACGGGAATGAGTGAATTCGCACATGTGCGTTCTCGTACGCCCCCCGGGATGTCACCGTGCGTTCCTTACACTTTCTATGTCTGGAGCCTGCCTCCCAGAAGTGAGTGGATCCATTGAACTCTGACCCTACATTTCCAAAATAAGTAAGTTTTCTCATTTTTGGCATGGGCTGCAGCGGCACCATGTTCCAGTATGCATTCTAGTGGCAACTGTGGACAGACTAATCTGGTTGAATTTTTTTCACTATATTCATACCTCCCAACTGTCCCTGAGTCGCCGGGACCGTCCTGGAAAATGGTTCATGTCCCGGAGTCCTGGAATACCCGAAAAATATTGTTTTTGTTTATAGCGCAAAAAATTTAATAAAACTGTAGAGGTGATCAAATACCACCAAACGAAAACTTCATTTGTGGGGGAAAAAAAAGACATTGATTTTATTTGGGTACAGCGTCGCACAACCGCGCAATTGTCAGTTGAAGTAACACAGTGCCGTATCGCAAAAAATGGTCTGGTCAAGAAGGGGGGGGGGTAATAACATCCAGAGCTGAAGTGGTTAACTGGTCCTTTTTTCACATATAAATTGGACTGTAATTATACACAGAAATTTGGTTATTGAAAGAGACTCACAATCAATTTATGTGATCACTGTTTGGTTTTGCATTTTAATTGAGCGCGGTCTATTAACCCTTTTTTTTTTTTTTCTTGTGCATCATGGAGCGTATTCAGTGCTTTTTTGACGTGCTGCTCATGTATTTATTTATTTACCTATTTATTCATTTGTTTAATTATTCACTTATTGATTCACATATTCACCTCAATATTCCTTGATGAATTTTAATAACACATTTATTAAGGTATGAAATTAAGTAATTATTTACGGCTAATTACTCATAGGTGAGTGTATTGCATCAGCACTTTTCTTCACTAATTATCCTATGCGCAGGTGCATTAGTGAATAGCGCAAATTTTTCTATCCACTGGCCCTTCGTTGGAAAAGTTTGGAGACCCCGGCATTAGGTCAACCAGAAAAAAAGTTCAAAGCTAAACTAAAAAGAAAAATGGCTGAAGTGAGGCTGCAGATCCTCCTGGAAATCCTGTACAGTATAATGAACAATTGTCTGAACTTCTTTTTAATCCCGAATGTAACAGAATGTTCCGATTTCAGGAGACGCCACCTGGGCTCTGTACACCCTGACCTGTGGTGCTCAGAAGATGTGCGGAATAACTGGCACTGGCAGCCGTCCCGGTGATGGGAGGGTAAGAATGGCTACTTCCTGCTGCACCACCGACAACTGCGTCCCACCTTTACCCACCTGTAAGTCATTCCCTTCTTATATTTTCCAAAAAAGCTTTATTGAAGAATGAGTATTGAAGAATTATAAAAAATTCCCTTCTATATAGTACTTTAAAGCTGAAGTTTCATCCACTGATATAATACTATATTATTATTATATATTATATATTATAATATATTATTTTATTATTATATATTATATATTATTATTATTATATATTATAAAATATTGTTATATATTCTCTGGTCTCCCCTCCCCCCCAATAGCAACATGCTAATGAAATTTGTATATAAAACCTTCCATAAATTGATAAATCACTTAAGGACCAGGCCTATTTCTGACACTTTTTGTTAAAGTAAAATCAGTATTTTTTGCTAGAAAATTACTTAGAACCCCCAAACCCCCAAACATTATATATATATATATATATATATATATATATATATATATATATATATATATATATATATATATATATATATGTGTGTATATATATATATGTGTGTGTATATATATATATATATATATATATATATATATATATATATATATATATATATATATATATCTTTATATTATGTTCAGAAGATTTGCGAAATAACTGGCACTGGCAGCCGTCCCGGTGATGGGAGGGTAAGAATGGCTACTTCCTGCTGCACCACCGACAACTGCGTCCCACCTTTACCCACCTGTAAGTCATTCCCTTCTTTCTTTTTTTTTTTCCAAAAAAAAGCTTTATTGAAGAATGAGTATTGAAGAATTATAAAAAAATTCCCTTCTATATGGTACTTTAAAGCTGAAGTTTCATCCACTGATATAATAAAATATTATTATTATATATTATAATATATTATTATATATTATTATTATTATATATTATTATTATATATTATTATTATTATATATTATTATTATATATTATTATTATTATATATTATAATATATTATCATATATTATTATTATTATAATATATTATTATATATTATTATTATTATATATTGTATATTATTATTATATATTATAAAATATTATTATATATTTTCTGGTCTCCCCTCCCCCCCACAACAGCAACATTTGTATATAAAAACCCTCCATAAATTGATAAATCGCTTAACCACTTGCCGACTGCTCACAGTATATTTACTGCGGCAGTCGGCCCCGGCCAGGTAGAGTGACGTAGGTCTACGTCGCTCGCCTGTCACTCCTTCTAGAGCCAATAGCGGGCGAGCGCGCGCTCGCCGAGGCACGCGCGCGCCTCGGCTCGTTCACGGAGGAGTGCGGGAGTGTGACTGGTGGACCCGATGTCCGCCGGTCACACTACGATCGCCGGTACAGCTAGAGAAAGACAGAGCGGCTTGTGTAAACAAGCCGCCTGTCAGTTCTCCCTGTGTAAAAATGAAGATCAGACGGTTCTACTATGTAGAACCGTTGATCTTTGTTTTTACACCAATAGCAATGTCCCACTACAGTTAGAAGCACGCCCCTTGGACACACTTAACCCCTCCCTGTCCAATACAGTTAACCCCTTCCCTGCCAGTGTCATTTTTGCAGTAACAGTGCATATATATAGCACTGATTACTGCAGTAATGTCACTGATACCCCCAAAAGTATCAAAAATGTCAGTCAAGGGTCCGATCTGTCCGCCGCAATGTCGCAGTACCGCAAAAAAAAATCGCAGATCGCCGCCATTACTCGTTAAAAAAAAAAACACCAAAAATGACAAAAATCTTTCCCTTTGTTAGTAAACGCGATAACTTTTGCGCAAACCAATCAAAATACGCTTTTTGCTATTTTTTTTACCAAACATAGGTAGCGTAAAACAAATTGGCCGAAAATGTTAAAAAATTTTGATTTTTACATTTTTTTTGGGGGGGAATTTCATATAAAAAAAAGTGAAAAATATTGTTATTTTTGCAAAAATTACGCTCTTTTTTTGTTTATAGCGCGTGATCAAAAAATCGCACAGGTGATCAAATACCACCAAAAGAAAGCTCTGTTTGTGGAAAAAAAAGGACGTGAAATTCGTTTAGGTACAGCGTCGCACGTCCGCGCAATTGTCCGTTAAAGTCACGCAGTAAAAAATCGCAAAAAACCCCCTGGTCTTTTAGCAGGAAAATCCTCCGGTGGTAAAGTGGTTAAGGACCAGGCCTATTTCTGACACTTGTTGTTTAGGTAAAATCAGTATTTTTTGCTAGAAAATTACTGAGAACCCCCAAAATTATATATATATATATATATATATATATATATGGTATATATACTGTGTATATATATATATATATATGTGTGTGTGTGTCTATATATATATATATTATTTTTTATTTAATTTTTTTTGGTAGAGACCCTAGAGAATAAAATGGGGGGTGTTGCAATATTTAATGTTACACAGTGTTTGCTCAGCAGTTTTTCAAACGCAATTGTTTTTTTGGAAAAAAAAAAAACACTTTAACTACTTGCCGACCGCCCGCCGCAGATATACTGCAGCAGGCTGGTTCGGCTGCGCGAACAGCCGTACCTGTACGGTTCATGGGAGCGCCCCCATTAGCCAGCGGGGGGAATGCCGCCGGCATCCGCGAACGCTCCCCGTGGAGAGAGAACAGTAGTCTGCTGTCGTAAACGCAACAGACCGTTGTTCTCTCAGGAATCAACACAGAGCGCCTGTGATCCTCCTATTTAAGATCACAGGTCTCTGTATTGATTTCACATGTTCCACCCCCTCACAGATAGAAAGCAACCCCTAGGCATACATTTAACCCTTTGATTGCCACTGAGTTAATGCCTTCCCTGCCAGTGTCATTATTACAGTAACAGTGCATATTTATAGCACTGATTACTGTAGTAATGTCACTGGTGCCCCCAAAAGTGTCAAAAAGGTCAGTTAGGGGTACAATCTGTCCACCCCAATGTCGCAATCCCGCTAAAAATCGCAGAACACCGCCATTACTAGTAAAAAAAAATAATATATAAAGTAATTCCCTTACCGGAACATTAGAATCCCGGTTAAGGAAGGTCAAACAGGCATGGATCACAGGAATCACAAATAAAGCGGTATCCCCACAGATATCTGGCACCAGGTCCGTCACGATAACTTCATCATTGATAATAGGTCATCAAACATTCATACTTCATAGACTCCTTGTCATAATTGGTAAAGGTGCCCCTTTTTGTTATTCTGAAGAAATAGCGATTTGGCACATGGACACAGAAAAACAAATCGCTATTTCTTCAGAATAACAAAATGGGCACCTTTACCTATTATGACAAGGAGTCTATGAAGTATGAATGTTTGATGACCTATTATCAATGATGAAGTTATCGTGACGGACCTGGTGCCAGATATCTGTGGGGAAACCGCTTTATTTGTGATTCCTGTGATCAATGCCTGTTTGACCTTCCTTAACCGGGGGTCTAATGTTCCGGTAAGGGAATTACTTTATATGAGCACGTAGTTCCTCCAGGATTGGTGATCTCAACTCTATGGTGTCGGAACTTCTTTTCATTCATTTCTGACACTTAGCACCCGGCCTCACGGACTTTATACGGACTTTGTTTAGTCTTTTTACTTCTCTTGCATTTATTTGTTTATGAAGTGTGTGGCGCTGTACAACCTTTTACAACAATTTTTTCTGGTCTGATATTACCTATGTACCGGCAGCCTTTTGTGCACTAATGGCGCTTTTCCACTGCATGGAACCGTACCGGTTCGGCACGCTTTTGTGCTTTTCCACTGCTGGTACCGCATGGTATAGGGTCGGAACGGTTTGGTACGGTACGGTATAGGTTTGCTTTTCCACTGCATGGAACCGAACGGTACGGTACGGCTCTGAAAAAACAGTACCTACTCGATTGTGGTTCCAACAGGTACCAAACTGGTACCATATCCCACAATCCTTTGCATGCAGTCACTACTAGCCACTGATTGGTCAGAGAATCCCACCCACCCCGTTGTTATCCCACCCACTTAACTTTAGTACTACTTTAGTGGAAAAGCAAACCTATACCGTACCGAACCGTTCCGACACTATACCGTGCGGTACCAGCAGTGGAAAAGCAAACCGGGCCAAGCAGGACCGAGTAGAGCCGAGCCGGTACTAGCCGGTACTTGCAGTGGAAAAGTGCCATAATCGTGGCTATCTCCCCCCCCCCCTTTTGTTTTCACATCATTCAATGCCTGTTTTGACCGCTCTGTGAAAGGAGGGTCATTTCCTCTAGTAAGCAGCCATGAGTGTTAACACAGGGTGCAATTAAAGCGGAGTTCCGGGCACAAAATCGACCTAATCGATTTTGTGCCCATCCGCTTGGTCTCCTTCACCTGAAAAGGAATTGGATAGTTAGGTATATTTTTTTTTTTACTCACCTTGTAATTGTAGATAGAAAATACTCACCTATTCTCCACTTCCTCCCTCTGTGCCGCGGCCCGCGCCGTCACTTCCTCTTTGCGATGATTCCTGGGAGCTGAACGTCATCGCTCCCAGGAATCAATGCGACGGCACCGGACCCGCTCGTCACTTCCGGGGCGACGCTGCATTCCCCTGCTAAACAGCTTCTGGGCATGCCCAGAAGCTGTGGAGGAATGCGGCGCCGCACCGGAAGTGACGAGAGGGGCCGGTGCAGGCGCATTCTGGGAGAAGAAGACACGGAAGAAGACGCAGAAGAGGACCGCGCCGGCTTCAGCTGCCCACAAGAGAGATGGCAACGCTGTAGAAGAAATTTTATAAGTGAGTATTTCTTCTTGCAGGTAAGTGCGAACCGGGACAGATCAGAGGCTAGCCATTGTGGAATGTACTAGCCCTGACTGTCCCGGGGGTATGTCTATTGAAAAAACGTTTTTGTGCCCGGAACTCCGCTTTAAGATTTCCTACTGTGCACGGGTGATTGGCTGACCGGGATCTGGTCTTTTCCTCCTTTTTCAGCTTTGTCAACAAGACTGTCATTTGGACTTCATTGTTTTGAGATTATATGATTTATCATGATCATATTTGCATACATTTGGCGCAGCTCTTTACCTATTTTATATTTTACTTCATGGGATTTTGATCTTCCTGTAGAGCTGCTTTCTTATTTGCATATGTAAATTTTTTTTATATGCTGTGTTGAATTTATGTCTGGAGCGCAAATATCTTTTGTTTTTATATTTATATATTTATTATTATTTTTTCAGTTTCTGGTGACATTCTGTCTTTGTTCTTTCTATCTCTCTTAGTGCCGGAGGTCAGCTCGGTATGGAATGGTTTGGTGTGTCCATCCTGCGTGGATCCCAAATCCACCTCCTGTTCTGCTACTAAGACCATGCAATGCAAAGGCAATGAGACCATGTGCACTACGGAGACTACTAAAGTATCAGGTATAGGTCACACATCCAAAACTTCTTTTCTCTTTGTCGCTTGGGGCCTCTTTTTGTTGATACAGTGCATCCTGAAAGTATTCAAAGTGCTTCATTTTTTCCACATTTTGTTATATTACAGCCTTTTTCCAAAATGGATTAAATTCATAATTTTCCTCCAAAATTCTACAAATAATCACCCATAATGACAACGTGAAAGAAGTTTGTTTCAAATCTTTGCTAATTTATTAAAAAAAAAAAAAAATTAAAATATCCCATGTACATAAGTATTCACGGCCTTTACCATGATACTCAAAATTGAGCTCAGGTGCATCCTGTTTCTACTGATCATCCTTGAGATGTTTCTATAACTTGATTGGAGACCACCTGTGGTAAGTTCCCTTGATTGGACATGATTTGGAAAGGCACACACCTATATAAGGTCCCAAAGTTAACAGTGCATGTCAGAGCACAAACCAAGCCATGAAGTTCAAGGACTTGTCTGTAGACCTCCGAGACAGGATTGTATGGAGGCACAGATCTGGGGAAGGGTACCGAAAAATGTCTGCAACATTTAAGGTCCCAATGAGCACAGTGGCCTCCATCATCCATAAATGAAATAATTTTGGAACCACAAGGACTCTTCCTAGAGCGGGCCGCCAGGCCAAACTAAAGGATCAGGGGAGAGAGGTGACCAAGAACCCGATGGTCACTGACAGAGCTCCAGCATTTCTCTGTGTAGAGAGGAGAACCTTCCAGAAGAACAACCATCTCTGCAGCACTCCACCAATCAGGCCTGTATAGTAGAGTGGCCAGACGGAAGCCACTCCTCAGTAAAAGGCACACGATAGCCCATCTGGAGTTTGCCAAAAGGCACCTGAAGGACTCCCAGACCATGAGAAACAAAATTCTCTGGTCTGATGAAATGAAGATTAAACTCTTTGGCCTGAATGGCAAGCGTCAGGTTTGGAAAACACCAGACACCACTCATCACCTGGCAAATACCATCACTACAGTGAAGCATGGTGGTGACAGCATCATGCTGTGGGGATGTTTTAATGGGAGACTAGCCAGGATCAAGGGTCAGGTCTGGAGAACACCAGACACCGCTCATCACCTGGCAAATACCATCACTACAGTGAAGCATGGTGGTGGCAGCATCATTCTGTGGGGATTTTTTTCAGCGGCAGGAACTGCGAGACTAGTCAGGATCGAGGGAAAGATGAATGCAGCAATGTACAGAGACATGCTTGATGAAAACCTGCTCCAGAGCGCTCTGGACCTCAGACTGAGGTGAAGGTTCATCTTTCAACAGGACAACGACCCTAAGCGCACAGCCAAGATAACAAAGGAATGGCTATGGGACAACTCTGTGAATGTCCCTGAGTGGTCCAGCCAGAGCCCAGGCTTGAACCCGATGGAACATTCCTGGAAAGATGTGAAAATGGCTGTGCACCGACGCTCCCCATCCAACCTGATGGAGCTTGAGAGGTCCTGCAAAGAGGAATGGGAGAAACTGGCCAAAAATAGGTGTGTCAAGCTTGTAGCATCATACTCAAAAAGACTTGAGGCTGTAATTGGTGTCAAAGGAGCTTCACCAAAGCAAAGGCTGTGATACTTGTGTATATGGGATTTTTTATTTTTTTATTTTTAATAAATTTGCAAAGATTTAAAAAAAAACTATTTTCACGTTGTCCTTATGGGGTATTGTAGAATTTTGGGGGAAAAAAATAAATTAATCCATTTTGGAATAAGGCTGTAACATAACAAAATGTAGAAAAAGTGAAGCGCTGTGAATACTTTTCGGATGCGCTGTATGCTCACCTTTTTCCTGTCTGTTCAGAGTGGTCACATGAAATGCAGGGTCCTCTACAGTCCTTTTTTCAGTGGTGACGCTCCATGATGTAGAGCGCAATGCTGACATGATAACATCAGTACTGCTTTCTACATCAATACACTGTGAATGGAGGGTGCTTTGTTGGTGTCCACTCTGGGGACGGAGCTATGGAACCCTACATTTATGGTCATCCCAGTATAACAGCTTCCCTCTCAAGACGTCATATGATGTCCACCCATAATGTGGTAAAATAAAGGTAAACTGGAACTTCCCTCTCCCAAACAATATTGTCTATGCTTAATACTAGCAATAGTAAATAAATAGGAAATTATATCATATGTACTTGTGTTAAAAAAAATTTCTTTTTTACATTTCTTCAGTCACTTCCTGGTTTCTTGCCTAGGCAATTCATGTCACACACCCCAGGAGTCTTCAGGAGGGGAGGAGGGGTTTTCTCAGCTAAGCATACTCCCTTGCATGAATGCTTGAGCTAAGGGTGGATGGATTCCAGGAAGTAAATGCTATATGAATCATTTGCCCTTACTCAAGATGGCCACGGCCAGAAATGCTAGGAGGGCTGTTTTCAAAGTGATTTCTCAACAAAATAAAGCATACAGAGATGGAGGGATGGGGGAGTTTGCTTTAAATGTTTAAAATTAATGACATTGTTTTTGGTTTGTGGTGCTCAGATACAGTGAAGAAGAAAACAAATTATATATATATATATATATATATATATATATATATTATATCTTTACTGATGATATCTTTACTTATATGGACTGGGTAATGTGTTAGGATCTATACTGGTATGGGCTGGGTAATGTGTTAGGAACTATACTGGTATGGACTGGGTAATGTGTTAGGATCTATACTGGTATGGAATGCGTAATGTGTTGGGATCTATACTGGTATGGACTGGGTAATGTGTTAGGATCTATACTGGTATGGGCTGGGTATGGTGTTAGGATCTATACTGGTATGGACTGGGTAATGTGTTAGGATCTATACTGGTATGGACTGGGTAATGTGTTAGGATCTATACTGGTATGGACTGGGTAATGTGTTAGGATCTATACTGGAATGGGCTGGGTAATGTGTTAGGATCTATACTGGTATGGACTGGGTAATGTGTTAGGATCTATACTGGTTTGGATTGGGTAATGTGTTAGGATCTATACTGGTATGGACTGAGTATGGTGTTAGGATCTATACTGGTATGGACTGGGTAATGTGTTAAGATCTATACTGGTATGGACTGGGTAATGTGTTAGGATCTATACTGGTATGGACTGGGTAATGGGTTAGGATCTATACTGGTATGGACTGGGTAATGGGTTAGGATCTATACTGGTATGGACTGGGTAATGTGTTAGGATCTATACTGGTATGGACTGGGTAATGAGTTAGGATCTATACTGGTATGGACTGGGTAATGTGTGAGGATCTATACTGGTATGGACTGGGTAATGTGTTAGGATCTATACTGGTATGGACTGGGTAATGTGTTAGAAAGGAAAGGATGCCACATCTTTTGATGGAAATGAAAATTATTACCCTACAGAGGGCTGAATTCAAAGTCACCCCAAAAATTTAAGTAAAAAAAATGATGCAGCAGGCAAGTCCATTTTCCTGAAATTTCATTGCAGCAACTCAAAATGGTTCTCAGTAGTTTGTATGGCCCCTGCGTGCTTGTATGCATGCCTGACAACATAGGGGCATGCTCCTAATGAGACCATAGATGGTGTCCTGGGGTATTTCCTCCCTGATCTGGACCGGGGCATCACGGAGCTCCTGAATAGACTGAGGTGCAACCTGGCATCATCGGATGGACCGAAACATAATGTCACAGAGGTGTTCTATTGGATCAGGCGAGCGTGGGGGCCATTCAATGGTATCAATTCCTTCATCCTCCAGGAATTGGCTGCATACTCTCACCACATAAGGCCGGACATTGTCGTGCACCAGGAGGAACCCAGGACCCACTGCACCAGCGTAGGGTCTGACAATGGGTCCAAGGATTTCATCCCAATACCTAATGGCAGTCAGGGTGCCGTTGTCTATTCTGTAGAGGTCTGTGCGTTCCTCCATGGATATGCCTCCCCAGACCATCACTGACCCACCACCTAACCAGCCATGCTGAACGATGTTACAGGCAGCATAACGTTCTCCACAACTTCTCCAGACCCTTTCACGTCTGTCACATGTGCTCAGGTTGATCCTGCTCTCATCTGTGAAAAGCACAGGGCACCAGTGGTGGAGCTGCCAATTCTGGTGTTCAATGGAAAATGCCAATCAAGCTTCATGGTGCCGGGCAGTGAGTACAGGGCCCAATAGAGGACATCAGGCTCTCTGATCACCCTCCTTAAGGTCTGTTTCTGATTGTTTGGTCAGAGACATTCACACCAGTGGCCTGCTGGAGGTCATTTTGTAGGGCTCATCCTGTTCCTCCTTGCACTAAGGAGCAGATATCGGTCCTGCTGATGGGTTAAGGACCTTCTACGTCCCTGTCCATCTCTCCTAGAGTAACTGTCTGTCTCCTGGAATCTCCTCCATGCTCCTGAGACTGTGCTGGGAGACACAGCAAACCTTCTGGCAATGGCATGTATTTAGGTGCCATCCTGGAGGAGTTGGACTGCCTGTGCAACCTCTATAGGGTCCAGGTATCTCCTCATGCTACCAGTAGTGACACTGACCCTAGACAAATGCAAAACTAGTGACAAACAGTCAGAAAAGATGAGTAGGGGGGAAAAAATGTCGGTGGCTTCAACCTATAAAACCATTCCTATTTTGGAGGTTGTCTCATTGTTGTCCATCTAGGGCCCTTGTTAATTTCAATAACACCAAAGCAGCTGAAACTGATAAACAACCCCTTCTGCTACTTAACTGACCAGATCAATATTCCAGGAGTTTAATTGACTTACATAGTTACATAGTTAGTGAGGTTGAAAAAAGACATCAGTCCATCCAGTTCAACCTATGATGTGTGTTTGACTTGATGCTATACTGCTATGCTAAGTGTTCCTTTAATTTTTTTCCGGTATATATATATATATATATATATATATATATATATATATATATATATATATATATATATATATCTATTATAAAATAATAATATTTAATTTCAAGATTTTAAACTTTAATTTAAAATATTAAAACATTGATTTAAATATTTATGTAAAGATTTAGATAGAATTTTAATGTTGTTCCCATTTAAGATCTTATCTTTTAAAATTTTTAACATTTTCTTTCTGTTGTCATTTTTTTTTCAAGCCGTATCAGTATCAACATCTGTTCGTGGTTGTGCCACACAATCCATGTGTGACGTCTTCAGCCGCACTTCTGACGGAGAATCTGAAGGATTTACCTATACCTGCACTAGTGGGAACATAAGTCTCAAAAGAAGCTTCTAAGAGCCGACAAGAAATCTGACTTTTTTACTGCTGTTATCGTTCCGTTAAAATGTCTATTCATTAGATACAATAACCCAAAGTAATTGTTTTTTTTTAAATGTCTCTCTTTTTTTTTTTTTTTTTTTAATTGCTTTGCATAGTATTGTGTTTTTTTTTTTTTTTTTTTTTTTTGCTTTGCATTTTTTTTTATGTTGCCATTTGTGCTTTGTCTTGGGTTTTTTTTTTTTTTTTTTTGGAGAAATACAGCTTGTTTTGTGTAATTCTTTGTGGTAATTTTATCTGTCTATGGTCAAGAATGATTATAGAGAGAAGAAGAGTGGGCATGGATGGAAGGGAGGAGAATGGGGGGAGAGGAGAGCGGGAATGGATGAAAGGAGAATGATAGGAGAAGAGAATGAACAATAATATTATTTATAATATTGTTACTATTGGCATTTATATGGATGGAAGGAGAATGATGGGAAAGTGGAGCGAGCATTATTATTAATATTCATATTATTACTATCATTATTAGAGGCATTTACACTATATGGATGGAAGGGAAGGGTTTTGATGTGATTGGAGAGCAGACATGCATGAAAGTGGAAGGAGAATGATGGAAAAAGGGAGAGAGTGAGCATTATTATTATCATTCTTATTTTTCTTCTTATATTATTATCATTAGTAGTATTATTATTAGTATACTTATTAGGGGCTTTAATCCCCCTAGCGGTATTCCCGAGTGAGGCTCGGGGTTAACTTTCAGTACCAAAAGCGGTAACCCCGAGTCACACTCGGGATTACCCCAGAATTACACTCACCTTCCCTGCGATCCCCTGCCGTCCTCCAGCCTTTCTACCGTTGTCCTCCCCCCTGTGTGCTCGGCCGATGCTGGCGCCGTCCTTCTCCGCCATTCTCCAGCCTTCCTACCTTTGTCCTCCCTCCTGTGTGCTTGGCCGATGCCGGCACCGTCCTCCCCCGCTGTCCTCCATCCGTCCTCCCGCCCTCCTCCCCACCCTCCTCCACGCCGTCCTTCCGCCATCTTTCCGCCGTCCTTCCCCGCCATTCTCCAGCTGTCCTCCCGCGGTCCTCCCGCTCTGTGCTCTGCAGATGCAGACACATGTCTTCTGGTTCCCTTCCCTGTGAGCGTTGTGACGTAGGGGGGGTGGAACCGGCGGCAATTTTAAAAATGTAAATACACCAAATGAGATGATCCAAAGCTGAGATCCTAACGGATTACCCTGTATCATCCCATTTCACCACAGGATTTCACCTGGTGACTTTTCCAGTGCCCTGCCTGTGCTTATCCAGTTCTTTGTGCCTGGAAAATAGAGAACGACCATGGCGTCCAAAAAGCGTTCTTTTAGACGAACTGGAAAACAGCGACAGCGAAACGGAGTTACTTGAAGAACTGAGCGATAGCGATTGGTGGGAAAATTCATCATCAGGTACGGAAAGTGACGACAGCGACGATTCTGATGTCTCTTTCTGGCACATCGCTCTGTTGGAAATTCTAAAGAATCATTTGATAAACTTCCCAAATTCCACAACTACAGTATGTGCCAGAAAGAGACATCAGAATCGTCGCTGTCGTCACTTTCCGTACCTGATGACCAATTTTCCCACGTATCGCTATCGCTCAGTTCTTCGAGTAACTCAGTTTCGCTGTCACTGTTTTCCAGTTTATCTAAAAGCGCTTTTGCGCAAAAAGAACGCTTTTTGGACGCCATGGTCGTTCTCTATTTTCCAGGCACAAAGCACTGGAAAAGTCTCCAGGTGAAATCCTGTGGTGAAATGGGATGATACAGTGTAATCCGTTAGGATCACAGCTTTCTATCATCTCATTTGGTGTTTTTACATTTTTGAAATTGCCGCCGGTTCCACCCCCCTGTGTCGCAACGCTCGCAGGGAAGGAAACCGGAAGACAGATGCCGGCATCGATCAAGGAGACAGCCGGAGGACAGTGGGAGGACAGCAGGGGAGGACGGCGGGGGAGGACGGCAGGGGAGGACAGTGGGAGGACGGCGGGGGATCGCAGGGGAAGGTGAGTTTTAAAATATAACACAACAGATTTCCAAAACAATGTACCGCTTTTAGCACAGAAATCCTGACGTAATCAGACCGCTGCAGAGGTTAAAAGGCAGTGGTGCAAATATCGTGTGACATAAAATTTTGCAACAATCGCCATTTTTTTTCTCTAGGGTCTCTGCTAAAAGATATATATATATATATATATATATATATATATATATAAATAATATGTTAGGGGGTTCAAAATAATTTTCTAGCAAAAAATACTGATTCTAACTTGTAAGCAACAAATGTCAGAAAAGGAATTAGGCATGAAGGGGGGGGGGGGGGTTAAATCACATGGTCTCCTTATGTAATCTAATATCATTGTTAGCCAAAACCTGACGGTAAACCAGCACCAGTGTCATCAGGTTCTAGCACAGCTGCTTTGAAAAATGTGCAAAAAAAGTACACTAGTGAGGACTGGAGGCCTTCAAATTCTGTGCATGACTGATGAGAGAAAAGGGGGGGGGGGTGACCACACATGATATTCAGATTCATATGATGAACCTGTGGAAAGCAGCTGTTCATTAATGGCAATGTTACCAGGCACTGGACATCCTACTGAATTGCAGCAGACTGGCACCAGCAGTGTGGTACAGCCTGTTCAGGGCTGGCCCAAGACACTGTGCTGCCTGGGTCCAAAAATAAAATGCTGCCCCCCCCCTTTATCCCCCCCAAAAAAAGAAGTCACACCCACCAAAAGCCTCCACATCCATTATTTTATATCATGATGATTAAAACTAAAATTATGTTTATAAGGTCAGATTTACATGCAACAGCATCTTGTCTATACACAAAATTATATGACATATCAACATGTTACCGATCTTCCATCTTGGCGCCCTAGGGCATCCATGGGTGCAGTGTGTCAGCACAGTGAGCCCCCCCCCCTCCACACACCCCTTAGGGCCCATGTGCAGTAAACACGCTGCACCCATGGATAATATGCCACTGGGATGGGGCTGTAAAGGGGCAGATTAGGGTAGTATATAGACAGGCTAGGGTAGTATATAGACAGGCTAGGGCAATATATAGACAGGCTATGATAGTATATAGATAGGCCAGGGTAGTATATATACAGGCTAGGGTAGTACATGGACAGGCTAGGGTAGTATATAGAAAGGCTAGGGCAGTATATAGACAGGCTATGATAGTATATAGACAGGCCAGAGTAGTATATAGACAGGCCAGGTTTGCATATGGACAGGCTAGGGCAGTATATAGACAGGTTAGGGCAGTATAGGGGCAGGCTAGGGTAGTAAATGGATAGGCTAGGGCAGTATATAGACAGGCTAAGGCAGTATATGGACAGGCTAGGTTAGTATATAGAGAGGCTAGGGTAGTATATAGACATGCTAGTGTAGTATATAGACAGGCTAGGGTAGTATAAAGACAGGCTAGGGCAGTATATAGACAGGCTAGGGTAGCATATGGACCGGCTAGGGTAGTATATGGACAGGCTAGGGCAGTATATAAATAGGCTAGGGTAGCATATAGACAGGCTAGGGTAGTATATGGTCAGGCTAGGGCAATATAGGTGAAGGCTAGGGTAGTATAATGGCAAGCTTGGGCTGTATAGTGATTTTTGAGCATGACAAGTTATGCAACATTTGACTATCCAGCAGATCAGCAGCCACTAACAGAAAAATGATTGACACCCTTTGTGTCCTGTCATACACAATTAACGTGGTTGTTAACCCACTTGTACAACTTTATATAATCCTCTGTGTAGCCTGATTACTAATGCCACTGTCTCTGTGTTTTATAAAAAAAATGCAGCCTTTATCATATTTCAGAGCAGCTCCCGGCGATCACATAACCAGCCAGGCCTCTCCTCTCCCCATCTGACAGCTTCCGGGGGGCGGGCCGAGATTCCTTTGCTGACGTCAGGTGGGGTACGGGTGAGAGGAGGAGAGGAGGCGAGAGCTGGCCGGTCACGTGATCGCCGGGAGCCGCTCTGAAACATGGTAGAGGCGGCATTTTTTTTTTTATTAGTAATCAGGCTACACAATTTTGTTTTTTTATTTCAATGACAATTCCTTGTGCCCTCCCCAAAGTCACCCACATATGATGAGCTTCACAAAATTTGGCTACTTGTCAATTTTTTTTTCATAAAAAATGTCTGAAATTTAAAATATCTGCATTGATGAGTCCTTCACACATTTCACTGGCAGACTTATCATAAAACATTATTTCCACCATACCTGTGCCAGGCATGTGGTAAAGTTATATAAACTTTGAGAGATGAACACAAGGTATACATATGACTTTGGAATTTATGAAGGGAGAGATAGTCATCTGGAGCCCCAATTGAAAAAAAAAGTTTGCCAGGAGGTTCTATCTAGGTGACAATGGTCATTCAATAGAGAGGATGAATTTCCCGGGTGGGGACACATCAATAAAATAATTGTAAAAAAAAATCACTCACCTGTACTGTTCATGCCTTATCAGAGGGTGCTCTGCCAACTTTGAGTTTATACCTCAAGTTATAAAGACATCAAAGTATCAAAGTGCAAACATCACATAATAAAATTATTTGTAGGTTCATTGTTTGTACTTTGAAATGTTTGCATGTATGAGTTTAGTAAAAGATTAGGTCAAAACTTTGGTGTGCCAGCTTTCCTTTTCCTGCTATATTCAAACTTTTGGTGTTCCGGCTTTCCTTTCCCTGTTAAATTCAAAACTTTGGTGTGCCGGCTTTCCTTTTCCTGCTATATTCAAACTTTTGGTGTTCCGGCTTTCCTTTCCCTGTTAAATTCAAAACTTTGGTGTGCCGGCTTTCCTTTCCCTGCTATATTCAAAACTTTGGTGTGCCGGCTTTCCTTTTCCTGCTATATTCAAAACTTTGGTTTTCCGGCTTTCCTTTTCCTGCTATATTCAATCTTTTGGTGTGCCGGCTTTCCTTTCCCTGCTATATTCAAAACTTTGGTGTTCCGGCTTTCCTTTTCCTGCTATATTCAATACTTTGGTGTGTCAACTTTGCTTTTCCTGCTATATTCAAAACTTTGGTGTGCCGGCTTTCCTTTTCCTGCTATATTCAAAACTTTGGTGTGCCGGCTTTCCTTTTCCTGCTATATTCAAAATTTTGGTGTGCCGGCTTTCCTTTTCCTGCGATATTCAAAACTTTGGTGTTCCGGCTTTCCTTTTCCTGCTATATTCAAAACTTTGGTGTTCCGGCTTTCCTTTTCCTGCTATATTCAAAACTTTGGTGTGCCGGCTTTCCTTTTCCTACTATATTCAAAACTTTGGGGTCGCCTGACAAGTTGCCCCAGTGTGAACCGGCTCTTAGTGACCAAATCATTAGCATTCAAGAGACATAAATTTCATTCAGAGGGTCTGTAAGCTTTAAAAGACTGCTAAATAGGCCTTCAAAATTGGGGGTCATAGTTTCTATTAGGCAAAGCTGGCCAAAGATGACTATCTACAAGATGTGGTAAACCATTCCTTGGTTTGGTATTTTTGGAATGGCTAATTGGATGTGGTTAACTCCGTAAGTAGGTATCTGGTGAGCCACAACACTAATAAGTTATCATATATCATTAACCACTTGCCGACCAGTCACGTTGACTGTACTGCGGCAAAGTGGCTCGTTCCCGTCCAGCGACGTAGACCTACGTCGCTAGACTCCTCCCCTTGTGGGCGGCGCGCGCGCCGCTGGAGGCTCGCGTGCCGCCGGAGGCTCGCTCCCGCTGTTTTCAGTCACAGCGGGAGTCGGGCCAGGGGAGGAGCGGCGGTGATCACCGCTGCTCTTCCCCGATCATCGGGGAATCGAGTTTGGAGATCCGCCCGCTTGTGTAAACAAAGCGGGCGGATCTCCTAAGTGACGGGCAGGGTCAGATTGCAGGGTTCAGCATAGCTGAACCTGCGATCTGTCCCTGTGTCACTCAGTCACCTCCCCCCACACACGTTAGTAAGCACCAGGCATACATTAACCCCTCCCTATCAATGCATCCGGCCCCCTAATCTACATGCAGGACGCCGGATGCATGGATTCCAATGGGGGATTATATATTTTTTTAAGCACGTGATTAGAGCCAGAGGCTGTACTAGGCTTAAAAAAAGGGTGGGCTCGGGGCACAGAGCACTGCGCCCTGAGCCCACCCAGTTGTGTGACAATAGCCAATTTAATATTCGCTATTGTCACATGGATTCTCCTCCTGGTCAATCAGGAAGCGGTCCTGAGACCTGTTTCCTGATTGGCCGGAAGGAGAAGCCATCCTATTGGCGCTGGAGGAGGAGGAGGGAGGAGATACAGGGGAAGCCTGACCAACGAAGGAGGACACGGAGGAGACTGAGGGGGAAGCTGCCGCCTCCACATGTCAGTCCAGGGGCAGCACAGGGTGAGTGAGCTGGCAACTGGGGGGGGGGGTATGGTGTGCTGTGCGGGCTGGAGCTGGTGTGGTCCGGGGTCAGGTCCGTCTGCCGCCCTCCCCCCGACCCATGGAGCAACAGCACCCACTGGGATCCACACTATAAATTTAATGTATGTATACTGAACAAAATTATAAACGCAACACTTATTTTTGCCCCCATTTTTCATGAGCTGAACTCAAAGATCTAAGAAAACCGGGATTCATTAGTGAAGAGAACACCTCTCCAAAGTGCCAGATGCCATCGAATGTGAGCATTTGCCCACTCAAATCGGTTACGACGATGAACTGCAGTCAGGTGGAGACCCCGATGAGGAAGACGAGCATGCAGATGAGCTTCCCAGAGACGGTTTCTGACAGTTTGTGCAGAAATTCTTTGGTTATGCAAACCGATTGTCGCAGCAGCTGTCCGGGTGGCTGGTCTCAGACGATCTTGGAGGTTAAGATGCTGGATGTGGAGGTCCTGGGCTGGTGTGGTTACACGTGGTCTGCGGTTGTGAGGCCGGTTGGATGTACTGCCAAATTCTCTGAAACACCTTTGGAGATGGCTTATGGTAGAGAAATGAACATTCAATTCACGGCAACATCTCTGGTGGACATTCCTGCAGTCAGCATGCCAATAACACGCGATATCTTTGGCATTGTGCTGTGTGATAAAACTGCACATTTTAGAGTGGCCTTTTATTGTGGCCAGCCTAAGGCACACCTGTGCAATAATCATGCTGTCTAATCAGCATCTTGATATGCCACACCTGTGAGGTGGATGGATTATCCCGGCAAAGGAGAAGTGATCACTAACACAGATTTAGACAGATTTGTGAACAATATTTGAGAGAAATAGGCCTTCTGTGTACATAGAAAAAGTCTTAGATCTTTGAGGTCAGTTCATGAAAAATGGGGGCAAAAACAAAAGTGTTGTGTTTATTTTGTTCAGTGTACAATGCTCATCTTCAGATTGCACTATTAGTGGCTTACATGGGTTGCATTTGGTGAATTCTGTGTTGGGCGTAACTTTACATATTGCTAAATGAATACTTTGTCTTCTACATGGCAAGCCTTTTAGATATATGATAAGGATAAAGTTGCAGATATGCAATTGTTGTTTTGTGCATCTGAGGATTTACTAAAGGTTATCTGATTGTTACATGGAAGAATTTATGGAGGCTAATGACATCAGTTTATGGCTGCAGTCCACTCTTTTCCATATTACTTACCTCCCCATTTGTATTTCTTTCTTCCTCAAAACTGCAATTAAATAATCAATTAAATCCAAACTTTAGGCAGATAGAAAAAAACTAACATATAATCTGTGTATGTAATTATTAGAAAAAGAAAAAAAATTAAGGTTCAAGTATTTTTATTTATTTATTTATAACAGGGAAGAGTCAAAGGCTTTAAGGGGTTTTAACCGCTTGCCGAACGACTATTTACTGCGGCGGTCAGCCCCTCACAGGCAGAGCGACGTAGTACTACGTCGCTAGCCTGTGAGGGTCTAGGGAGCGAGCGCACGCCCCTGGAAGCGCGTTCCCGCTCCCGCGCGGTCACAGACCCCCCGCGCGTGTGGCTGGCGGACCCGATGTCCGCCGGTCACTCGGCGATCGTCGGTGCAGAGGGAGAAAGGCAGGCGGCTGATGTAAACAAGCCGCCTGTCATTCTCCCCTGTGTAGGAATAGTGATCATACGGTTCTACTATGTAGGACCATTGATCACTGTTCCTACACCTAAAGCCACAGCCAATCACAGTTAGAATCACGCCCCTAGGGACACACATAACCCCTCCCTCTCAAAAAAGTTAACCCCTTCACTGCCAGTGTAATTTTACAGTAACAGTGTATATGTATAGCACTGATTACTGTAGAAATGTCACTGGTAACCCCAAAAGTGTCAAAAATGTCAGTCAAGGGTCCGATCTGTCCGCCGCAATGTCGCAGTACCGCAAAAAAAATCGCAGATCGCCGCCATTACACGTTAAAAAAAAAAACACCAAAAATGACAGAAATCTTTCCCTTAGTTAGTAAACGCGATAACTTTTGCGCAAACCAATCAAAACATGCTTTTTGCGATTTTTTTATCAAACATATGTAGCAGAAAACAAATTGGCCAAAAATGTTAAAAAATTTTGATTTTTACATTTTTTTGGGGGGGAATTTCATATAAAAAAATGTGAAAAATATTGTTGTTTTTGCAAAATTTACGCTCTTTTTTTTCTTCTTTATAGCGCAAAAAGTAAAAATCGCACAGGTGATCAAATACCACCAAAAGAAAGCTCTGTTTGTGGGAAAAAAAGGACGTCAAATTTGTTTAGGTACAGCGTCGCATGACCGCGCAATTGTCCGTTAAAGTCACGCAGTGCCGAATCGCAAAAAAACCCCTGGTCGGAATGGGGGTAAAATCTTCCGGGGCTTAAGTGGTTAATGTCCACTTTTGACCCAGTTGGGGAAATGTTCCATCACTTCCATCCAGTGATATTTTGGTTCTAGCTAGACCCTCGTAGATTGGCTTTTCCTATATGTCATGGTGTAACGACACCCCGGGTATGAAAGGGATTACAGTCGTTTAGGACATTTCATTCCCGAACACAAAGGCAGCTACTGGACACTCCACTCAGCCGAACAAGAAACCCATACGAATAATCCCCCCCAAGTACGAGACTAGGCTCTGTATTGAGGGTCAAGCAGGAATCAGACTGTTTATTGAAAAGGAATACACGCTTTATATACACGTTAGAAGTAATGAAGTCACTACATGAACAATGACCCAAATCCAGCCCTCAACATCACACAATGGTTACATAATGAGTCCCCAATACACATTACTCTGAGTGTCAATACATCCCTTAGCAGACAACAGGTGAGTTCATTAGCACCCTTAACAATAGGTGAATGGAAAGCCACCTCAGACAAGAATATCACAATTTACTTATTCAGACAAAAGCAACATCGTTAAGCAATAGACAGTCGGTCTCCACATTAAACTTCCTGGAATCAGTGGCGTAGCGTGGGTTGTCAGCACCCAGGGCAAGGCAAGTAATTTGCGCCCCCTAACCCGGGGGATTTTAGCACTCGAGTCTCTTCCACTAGATTAGTTAAAGAAACCCTTACCCCCTAAGCACATGTATTGTTTGTTATGAAAATACTGATGTAATTAAAGTAAAATGCATCTAAATACAAGTTTGAATGACCAGCGTGCCCCCTCTCAATGCAGAATGACCAGTGTGCCCCCTTTCAATGCAGAGAGACCAGCATGCCCCCTTTCAATGCAGAATGACCAGCATGCCCCCTTTCAATGCAGAGAGACCAGCGTGCCCCCTTTCAATGCAGAGTGACCAGCGTGCCCCCTTTCAATGCAGAATGACCAGCGTGCCCTCTTTCAATGCAAAATGACCAGCGTGCCCCTATTCAATGCAGAGTGACCGGCGTGCCCCCTTTCAATGCAGAGTGACCAGCGTGCCCCCTTTCAATGCAGAATGACCAGCGTGCCCCCTTTCAATGCAGAATGACCAGCATGCCCCCATTCAATGCAGAGAGACCAGCGTGCCCCCTTTCAATGCAGAATGACTAGCATGCTCTCTTTCAATGCAGAGAGACCAGCGTGCCCCCTTTCAATGCAGAATGACCAGCATGCCCCCTTTCAATGCAGAGAGACCAGCGTGCCCCCATTCAATGAATAGAGACCAGCGTGCCCCCTTTCAATGCAGAGTGACCAGCATGCCCCCTTTCAATGCAGAATGACCAGCGTGCCCCCTTTCAATGCAGAGAGACCAGCGTGCCCCCTTTCAATGCAGAATGACCAGCGTGCCCCCTTTCAATGCAGAATGACCAGCGTGCCCCCTTTCAATGCAGAATGACCAGTGTGCCCCCTTTCAATGCAGAGAGATCATCGTGCCCCCTTTCAATGCAGAGAGACCAGCGTACCCTCTTCAATGCAGAGAGACTTACCTGCAGCGGCTGCTTCTCCTCAGTTCCCCGCGTCTCCTCGAGTCCTCCCGCCCCCTCCTCGGCCAATGCCATGCGTTCGCCTTTCAGCCAATCAGGAAGCGGGTCTGATTGGCCAGGAGGAGGATCCGTGTGACAATAGCGAATTTTCATTTGCTATTGTCACACAATGGGTGGCTCGGGGCGCACTGCTCTGCACCCTGGGTCCACCCTTTTTTTAAGCCTATTAGAGCCTCTGGCTCCAATCAGGTGATTAAAAAAGAAAAACCCACTCTGTAACAGCGCCAGGCTGCTGACTCACTCGCTGCTAAACTTGCAACGCCACCCCAACCTACACCAAAGGACAGGTGAGGCACAGTCCAGCCCCGCCCCGATCCGCCATTTTCAGCCATAGAGGCGGCTGCGCTGGAAATCTCCCAGCCTCAAGATGGAGGCAGCCAGTGTGTGAAATGTGTATGTCAGAGTCAAACAGACATAGTGACACTGCGATTGCGCCCCCCCAGATGTTTCACCCGGTGCGGCTGGCCCCCCCTGCACCCCCCACGCTATGCCACTGCCTGGAATGCCCATATTAGGAGTTGTACTTCCTGGTCATATACCTCACAATGTACAGGGAATAAAATCTTCATATTTCAAGAGAGACATCATTCCTAAAATCACTGTCCAATTTAGAGCAATCCAAACCATATCTCCAGTGCCCCCCCCCCAGTTTCCTGGTCACCCCATGCCCAAAGTGACTCCTGTCACATATGGATACTCCAACAGTAAGATCTTTCTGCCATAATTCTTGGAGCTGTTCCTGCCCCCCTGGGAGATTTAGGTGTTCCTACCCAACTTTGTGTGTTCCAACTTCTCCTCTATACCATAATATAAAGTAAATACAAATCCAGCAGGGATGGTAGAAAGTTTTGGGTGGACAAACTTTTTAAAAATGAAAAAAATACACTTCTAACTTTGAATTAAAAAAGTATTATTTTTCTAAATTGTGTTTTTGTCAAAATATTTGAAATTGGGGGAGAAATATCAACTAAGTACTTAAGGCTACATTCACACCTGAGCGTAGCGTTTTTCGCGCGTTTTTTACCGCGATTTTACCGCGATTTTTGCGGCGTTTTTTACCGCGATTTTACCGCGATTTTTACCGCGATTTTTGTGCAGGCGTTTTTAGATTGAATAGAGATCAATGGAAAACGCCTGTAATCTGCCCAAAAAGAAGCTCATGTACTTTTTTGAGCGTTGGGCGTTTTGTATACAGTGTCAAAACGCTCAGATGTGAACAGGGGCCATTGAAATGAATAGGATTTGTCTTGTTGGGCGTTTTGAGAGCTGATCCTAGAGCAGAAAAACGCCCCAAAAACGCCCCAAAACGCCTAGATGTGAACGGAGCCTAATACAAGGGACACTCCTAACCACAAAACGTGCCATTCAATTATAAATTATAATATGTTCTTATCTTTTCCTAGAAGTTAATCATTTATCACCTTTGTATAAATGAACCTGTATTGTTTCTGGGTCATTTTTGCCTATTATCTTTCACCATGAATTCATTGCTTGCAGTGGTGTGCCTTATTTCAGTTCTTGTGACACCAGGTGAGTCTGTTTTTAATTATTTGCAATTACACATTCATCAATTTGTTTCATAGCTAATTAGATAATTGCAAAGATAATTGTAGATATCGTATATGTTATTGATTTTTTTTTTCTCCAATCTTCTTTTTTTTCTTATAGCTCAAACTTTTGATTTAAAATCAAATATAATTTTTAAGTATGCAAAAAAGTGCAGTTATGTATAGTTGTAT